>NC_091985.1:34921965-35022545 GCF_044704955.1 Pristiophorus japonicus | reverse complement strand
GTCTCTCTCTCTCTCTCTCTCTGTCTCTCTCTCTCTCTCTGTCTCTCTCTCTCTCTCTCTCTCTCTCTCTCTCTCTCTCTCTCTCTCTCTCTCTCTCTCTCATGATGAAACAAAACAGGATTTGAAATTTCACAGGGGCGGCTCAGTCTGTGTCTCAGCGGGCAACGTGTTTGGAACGACCCTTCTGGTTCAGGTGGGGACTCCACAGATCCTGTACAGTACAAATAGTCAGTTTGATTTATATAGCGCCTTTAACGTGGTAAAACGTCCCAATGCGCTTCATAGTATTAGCAAACAAAATTTGACAATGAGCTATGTAAGGAGATATTGGGGCAGATGACCAAAAGCTTGGTCAAAGGTAGGTTTTAAGGGATATCTTCAAGGATAAAAGAGGGAGAGAGATGTGGAGGTTTAGGGAGGGAATTCCAGAGCTTCGGGGTGTGGCAGCTGAAGGCATGGCTGCAAATGGTGGAACGATTGAAATCCCCGATGCTCAAGAGGCCAGAATTGGAGGAGCGCTGAGATCTTGGTGGGGGAGTTGCAGGGCTGGAGCAGATTGGAAATAGGGAGGGGCGTGGCCATGAAGGGATTTGAAGATATGGATGAAAATTTTAAAATCGAGGCATTGCTTAACTGGAAGCGAATGTAGGTCAGCGAGCACAGTGATGGACAGCGTTCCCTATAAGGCGTTAGTTAGGACACAGGCAGGAGAGTTTTGGATGACAAGTTAAGAGGGTAAAATTCCCTCCCGAAACCTCTTGGCCTCTCTACCTCTCTCTTATCCAGGAGTGTGTTGGAATAGTAAAGTCTGGAGGTAACAAAGGCATGGATGAGAGTTTCAGCAGTAGATGAGCTGAGGCAGGAGTGGAGTCGGGCAATTTTCTGGAGATGGGAATAGGTGGCCTTAATGGTGCGGGTATGTGGTTGAAAGCTCATCTCGGGGTCAAACAGGGACACCAAGGTTGCGAACAGTCTAGTTCAGCCTCAGGCAAATGGTGACTAGGGAACGGGGTTTGTGGCAGGGACCGAAGACGATGGCTTCAGTTTTCCCAATATTCAGTTGGAGGAAATATCTGTTCATCCAGTAATGGGTGTTGGGAAAGCAGCCTGACAATTTAGAGATGGTGGAGAGGTCGAGAGAGGTGGTTGTGAGGTAGAGCTGCATGCCCTCAGCGTACATGTGGAAACTGATGCTGTGTTTTTGGATAATATTGCTGAGGGACAGCATGTAACTGAAAAATAGGAGTTGTCCAAGGATAGATCACTGGGGGACACCAGTGATACAGTTAATGAAATGTCACTATCAGTGTTGTCAGTGTACAAGCAGCTCTAGCACCAAGATTAATGAGACCAGCAGTACTATTGTTCAGGCATTGTAGCCATTACTGTCCCTGTTGTTCTTGCATTGTGGGCAATGCTGCAGAGACCGAATTTATTGCCCATTGTTATTTGACGTGAGTAAGTTGTGATGGTGGGACATCTTGAGCTGTTGCATTCCTTGCTCCCACAATGATTCAATCAGATCTGTAATTGGCTCCTCCTAACCAGTTTTCCTTTATGAAAGCAGCTGACCTGTGACCATCCACCCTCTCCCGCTCTCACTCTTCCTCCTCCCTGGCCTCTTGACTAACTCCCTGGGTGAGATCTGGAACTATGGTGGGCTAGGTTTTAATAAAGCTGTGTTTTTGTGAAATACTAAACCAAATGTTATGAATCTGTTTTTATTTCCCTGGGTTTGCAGTAATGCATCTCTTTTTTTTTTTGCAGTGGGCAACAGTCACTTTTCATCTTCCTCATCACATCCTGAAGTCCGTTGCTAACGCTATTGTAAATGAGTTGAAAAAGACCAATCATAATATTTCTGCCCTGTCTGTAGCCTCATCTGTAATGGATAGGCTATCCTACCTCTTACCAAGTGCACGACCTGAACTTGGTGTGGGCCCTGGCCGCTCAGTGGACAGGTATAAGAAAGTTATTCTTTGAATAGATCTAAGTTATATGTTAAATTTTTCATCATTTCATTTCAGCTTATATAAAGTCTAATATGCTGTGTTGGCTAACCAGTTATGTTGGCATTCATGCTTAACTCTTGTGTAGATTTCCTCTGTAGAGACTCTAACTTAAAAGAGACACTATTAGAAGCTAAGACATGATCCACAGATTTGCTTTAAAGGAGCAGCTCTCAATAGTATGGTCATTTTGTTTCAATTGTCCTTTGGTACATTGAGCATTGAAGCCATTGTTTTGTTGTTGCCGCAATCCTTCCTTCAACATAGCAGTGCAAGTGAATTTGATTTTGAAAAGGTACACAATTGGGAATCAACTTTGGAGTCCTTTAATATTACGATAACATTGGAGAAAATGCTGTGGGGTGTGAAAATTTAGATTCTACATCAACATAACTGAAACACTGGGTAAATAATAGCATGTGTTTTTGCTAATTCACCACCTGCACATTTAATGTATAAAACCCTTAAGCGAGTATCCTTGGTGATCTCCAGACTTGCTCGTTGGATATGGATTAAGTACTTGACTGACTTCATTTATCTCAGACACCAAAGGACAGCGATCAAATGATCTATTCAGACCAAATGCTGAAGACTACTTACTATTCATAAAGTGCCAGTATGCACAGGCTTTTTGTGGTGGTTTGTGCAGTGACTCGTGTTTGCCAAGAATTTGTTTTGCGAATGAAGTTTTTGTGTATCAATTAATTTTGATTTGATGGGGTTTGAAGCTGAAACAAGTTCCGCTTTCATATTCAGCCCCCTCCCATGCTCTGGTTGTTTTGGCCCTTCTGCCATGTCCAGAATGATAGCTAGTTCTAAATTGGAGTCACAATTACCATGGGATTGCAGCCAGGTCCAAAAATGGTGGCTTGCATTATTTATTAATACCGATTTTAAAAAAAACAACTGTGTTCATTCAATCTAACAGACTGAAAATAATATTCATAGAATGATTCGGGATATTCCTGCATTATTGCAACACATAAACATAGAAACTTGAGTAAAGAGGATTATTATGGTGGGAGAAAGTATTCTTAAAGTAAATTGGTTCCCTCTCCTCTTCTTCTGTCTTCCACCCTCCCCAACCCATTTTTTTAAAACTCTTCTTCCTGTATAAACCCCACAGCTGTGGAATGCTTCAATGAAGCTGGAATTGGGGAAATGTGTATGCCTCTTTAATGAATCCTGCAGATGGCCATTCTGGCCGAGCACCTTGTGGAGAGGAGATGCAGAATAAAACAAACAATTTGTGAAGTGTTTGGTTTTATTTGCAGGAAAAACTAGCTGGGTGTGTCCTTGCGTATTACAAGTATTGCATTCCTCCATCCCTAACATGTAACAAAAGTTTTGTGTCCCCATCATACATGGACTTTAGAGCAGCAGTCACGGCAAACACACATTGCCCTTGAGGCTTTGCAATATAAACAATTTCAACTCTCTATTTAGGTCACTAATGTATAGTGAGGCGAACAGACGAGAAACCTTCACCTCTTGGCCACATGTAGGGTACAGGTGGGCTCAGCCTGATCCAATGGCTCAGGCAGGATTCTATCACCAAGTAAGTTCTTAACCAATCATTCCCAGTATTGTAAAGTATCTAGCTTTTGTCGGCTTTTAATACCTTTTGAAATATGTAATGAACAGAATGATTAAAATGATATAAATATAAACACTCGGGGATTTGGGGAACAAAGTATAATGTGAGAAACAGTTAACTTTGACCTTTTACTGTTACTTATTGCTTAACTTCAGCTCATGAGGAGATAGGTTTCTTCTTCTGAACTCTCAACATAAGAAATAGGAGCAGGAGTAGGCCATTTAGCCCCTCAAGCCTGCTCTGCCATTCAATAAAATTATGGCTGATCTGAAAAATAAAATGGTGACAGTGTGAGAAACATGCATCGTATTTCAACACTGGATAGAGTCTCAAAATTGACTGCCAAAAGGTCTTTCCGATAGGATATACTTGCCTTAGAGGGAGTACAATGAAGGTTCACTGGATTGAATCCTGGATATAAGAATTGTCCTATGAGGAGAGAGTAGAATGGGCCTTTACACAAGCGTTCAGAAGAATGAGATGATCTCATTGAAGCATTTAAGATTCTGAGAGGGTTTGACAGGGTAGATGTTGAGAGGCTGTTTCCCCTGGCTGTTTAGTCTGGAACTAGGGGGCACAGTCTCAGGATAAGCGGTCGACCATTTAGGACTGATGAGAAATTTCTTAACTCTCAGCAGGTTGTGACTATTTGGAATTCTTTACCCCAGAGGGCTGCTGTTAAGTATATTCAAGACTCTTTAAGAGAATCAAGATTATGGGGATATGGTGGGAAAGTGGAGTTGTGGTCAAAGATCAGCCATGATCATGAATGGCAGAGAAGGCTCGAGAGCTATATGACCTATTCCTGTTCTTATTTCTTATGTTCTTGCGTCACGTGTTCCATTTCAGGTCTGTGTTGAATTAATTGATCAGGTTGGGTAGCAGTTTGGTACTGCAGTTAGACTAGGTATCTTTCCCCTAAGGGAGGGGGGAAATCCATTGGGGCTCGACTCCCTATCACTAACCAGCGGACTTGTAAAGCATTTTCTAATTTTGTCTCAAGCTTTTGAAAACTGA
Organism: Pristiophorus japonicus; assembly: GCF_044704955.1. Classification (NCBI taxonomy): domain Eukaryota; kingdom Metazoa; phylum Chordata; class Chondrichthyes; family Pristiophoridae; genus Pristiophorus; species Pristiophorus japonicus. Next base: position 35,017,922 of record NC_091985.1, on the reverse strand, counting down.
AGCAAACATTATCAAATAAGCTGACTGAATCTTTGTTTTGTTTTTTTTATTTAGCCAGCCACCTCTGGGGATGACCGGGCCATGTGTTTTACGTGTAGTGTGTGCTTGGTGTGCTGGGAGCCCACAGATGAACCTTGGTAAGTTAGCTGTGTAATTCCATGTATGCACCAAGTGGATAAAATCAAGATAGTTGAACTCACTGTCATACTTACACAGAATTCTTTCTATTCAGAACGGTTGGAGTTGATGCCCTTATGAGGGTAACCACACAGTATATTGGGGTGGGGGAGGGAGGGCAAGCGAGGCAGGCGGAAGCCAGTAACTGAGCTCAATTTGTTTTGTGCTGTTAGTGGCCAAATGTAGGGATTTGCAGCTGAAATTTGAAACTTTTATGGAGCAATTTTTTGCTTTTGGTGTCTGTTCCCCTTTTAAAAGAAAAACACACGCTGCAGGAAATTCTAAGCTTTTAATATCCATTTCAAATTTTCAAACTTATTTACACACTTATGATTTGCATCATTCTCTTTTATATGATCTCGATGTATGTTGAGATTTTATTTTGTCTTGTGGAAACAAAATAAATGATATTTATCTCTCTCAAATCTATGTTAACATTTTGCACATTGCATGCCGTTTGTCAATTGCAGAATTTCAGTTGTTAACTACATGGCTTATGGGCAGGAAATCTTGCTGTATCTTAAACAGAATACTTTCATTGAGCCTTTAACTTTGAAACAGTTTGATCTTAAAATAGTACAAATGTAGAATACTGCGGATACTGGAAATCTGAAATAAAAACAGAAAATGCTGTCTGATGAAGGGTCATTGACCTGTAACTTTAACTCTGTTTCTCTCTCCACAGATGCTGCCTGACCGGTTGAGTATTTCCAGCATTTTCTGTTTTTATTTCGTCAAATATTAATTGTAAGATTATGAAAGCTTTGCTTACTGTGTCTGTAGTCTTGAGAATTTTTTGTTTTACTTAACATAGGTCAGAACATGAACGGCATTCTCCTAACTGTCCATTCGTGAAAGGTGAACACACACAAAATGTGCCATTGTCAATAACATTGGCAACAAGTCCAGCACAGTTTCCCAGCATAGATGTCCCTGATCGAATAGCGTGTGTTGGCTTTGGAAGCTGTCCTCATTTCCTAGCTGCTTCAACAAGGCGTGGAAAGATCTGTATATGGGATGTTTCCAAAATGATGAAGGTATGACTATTTTATTTAGTGATTGTCTGTCTGAGTTTTAATTATCACTGCATGTGTTGTTCTGAAGAATCTCAAGCCAGCTGAAATAAATGTAATTGGCTGTTGAGAAGAATGTGTAGGTGATTACTGGTATATGGATGCAAACCCATATATTCAAGAGGGAGTTAGATATGGCCCTTACGGCTAAAGGGATCAAGGGGTATGGAGAGAAAGCAGGAAAGAGGTACTGAGGTGAATGATCATCCATGATCTTATTGAATGATGGTGCAGGCTCGAAGGGCCGAATGGCCTACTCCTGCACCTATTTTCTACGTTTCTATGGTACTGGTAATTAGCACAGGATGTTGGTTTTCATACACAATGTTTATACCGTATAGTATGCTGTTCCTGGTTGTGAAACCAATTTTGAGAATTCATCTCATTTGAGGTCAGGGCTAAAGTGGAGTTAAGTTCACTCAACCCGAATTTTGTTTTTATATTGCTAGAGATGTATGTTTTCCCTTTCTGTATTCCCATTTCTTTCCTCACACCAGCTTCTACTCCAGTATTAGTTCAGTAGTTTTCGATGTAGAATCCATTGACCTTGGGCATACTGGTCCACTGTGATATTTAATGCAGAATTATGGGCAGCTTCCCTCTTGTCAGACATTGTCTGCCAACCATCATTCAGGACCTTTTTGGTTGGTAGAATCATAGAATGGTTGCAGCACAGAAGGAGGCCATTTGCCCATCAAGCCTGTATCGGCTCTCTGATAGCACTTCAACTCATCCCAATCCCCCGCCCTTTCCCCGTAGCCCTGCAAAGAAAAGACTTTGTCATAATTATTCAAGGCTAGATTCTACTACCTCTGCTGCAGTTGTCTGCCGTGGCTCAGTGGTAGAACATGGAGTCAGAAGGTTGTGGGTTCATTGGCCTGGGTTTTTATCTGTTTTTTACCTCCAGGAGATCACATGGCTTCGGTTGGGGTGGAGTGCAGAATGTTTCAGTATAAGGGGTGTCGCAGTTGTGTGAGGCGGACTGGTTGGGCTGGGTGCTCTTTGCCTTTCCGTCATTGTTCATAGGTTTATATGTAACCTTTAGGGCTGCTGACCGAGGGCCTTGCGGCTCTTCGTCGGCCGGCGTGGACACGATGGGCCGAAATGGCGGCCTCCTGCATTGTAAGTTTCTATGTTTTAAGTCCCACTCCAGAGACATGCACAAAATCTAGGCTGACATTTCAGTGCAGTACTGAGAGAGTGCTGCACTGTTGAAGGTGCCGTCTTTTGGATGAGAAGGTAAATCAAGGCCATCTCGGATGGATGTACAAAATCCTATGGCGCTATTCGTCCTGACCAATATTTATCCCTCAACCAACACCTAAAATAGATAAAACTGACCAGTTATCCTGACATCAGTAGTACGGAAAATGCTAGAATCTATTATTAAGAACATGGTAACGGGGCACTTAGAAAATAATGGGACTGGGCAGAGTCAATACGGATTTATGGAACGGAAATCATGTTTGACAAATCTGTTAGTTTATTGAGGTTGTAACTGGCAGAATAGAGCGGGGGCGGGGGGGGAACCAATGGATGTGGCGTATTTGGATTTTCAGAAGGCATTTGATAAGGTGCCACATGAGATTATTGAACAAAATTAGGGCTCATGGGGTTGGGATAATATACTAGCATGGATTGAGGATTGGTTAACGGACAGAAAACAGAGTAGGAATAAATGGGTTATTTTCGGGTTGGCAGGGTGTAACTAGTGGGGTGCTGCAAGGATCGGTGCTTGTGCCCCAGTTATTCCCAATCTATAGCAATGATTTGGATGAGGGACCAAATGTAATCTATCCAAGTTTGCTGATACAAAGCTAGGTGGGACTGCAAGTTGTGAGGAGGTTGCAAAGAGGCTTCAAGGGGATATAGACAGGCTAAGTGATTGGGCAAGAACATGAAATAAGGAATATAAGGTGGAGAAATGTGAAGTTATCCACTTTGGTAGGAAAAATAGAAAAACAGTATTTGGGAAATGTTGGTGTTCAGTGGGACCTGGGTGACCTTGTACGTGATTCACTGAAAGCTAACATGCAGGTACAGCAAGCAATTAAGGAAGCAAATGGTATGTTGGTCTTTTATTACAAGAGGTTTTGAGTACAAGAGTAAAGACGTCTTATTGGAATTATATGGGGCCCTGGTGAGACTGCACCTGGAGTATTGTGTACAGTTTTGGTCTCCTTACCTAAGGAAGAATATACTTGTCATTGAGGGAGTGCAACAGAGGTTCACCAGACTGATTTCTGGGATTGGTGGGGTGGGGGGGGGTGATTGTCCTATGAGGGGAGATTGTGTAAACTCGGCCTATATTCTCCAGAGTTTAGAAGAATGAGAGGTGATCTCATTGAAACAAACAAAATTCTTACAGGGTAGATGCAGGGAGGATTTTTCCTCTGGCTGAGGAGTCGAGAACCAGGGGTCACAGTCTCAGAATAAGGGGTCGACCATTTAGGACTGATGAGAAATTTCTTAACTGAGTGATAAATCTTTGGAATTCTCTGCCCCAGAAAGCTGTGGATGCTCAGTTGTTGAGTATATTCAAGACCGAGATTGATAGATTTTTGGATATTAAGGGAATCGGGGGTTATGGTGATAGTGCAGGAAAGTGGAGTTGAGGTAGAAGATTAGCCACGATCTCATTGAATGGCAGAGCAGGCTTGAGGGGCCGAATGGCCTACTCCTGCTCCTAATAATTATGTTATGTTCTTATGATCGATCTGGTCATTATCTAATTGTCGCTTACTGTGCAAATTGGCTGCCATGTTCCCTATATTACAACAGTGTCTAAACTTCAAAAGTACCTCATTTAAGGACATCCTGAGGTCCTGAAAGACGCTATATAAATGCAGCTTGCTCTTTTTCTCTGCTCCTCTCGCATTTTTCTTTCTTGAAGAAATGTCACTATGCTACTCCGTTGCCCAATCTTTAGCCATTAAGCTTTTTAAATATTTTTGCTTTACTGACCGTTTCTTGACTTTCTTTTCAAGAAATTATTAGTCTTCAAACAAATCAAGTGCTATAGACCTGAAGTAAGTGACTTGATGTAATTAATATAATTGGGGAATGGAGAGCAATGGGAAGTCATTAGCAGAATTTTGTTGTATTTACTTGCCATTTGGTCAAATATTTACAAAGTCAAATTGTACTGGGCAATTTCTATGAAAGGTGCATCATTCTGTACAATTTGCAGAGAAACCCAAAGCAAACCATAAAGTACCAAGAGAAATGTGTGTATTACATTTCTAAAGACTTTGTAAAAGGTACTGTCTTTCCTTTTTCAAGTTATTGGATAACCTCTCTGACTAAGGATGGGTGTCCTACTCCCAGGCCTCTGCCAGTCTGAAACTGGCTACAAGGTGGATAAATCGTAATGACATTTCTGTGGGTGAATTATTTCCAGGATCCCGCATGCTACCAATCCGTGGCGCTGTGGATTGGAGACTTCATCTGCTGTGCCAGAAAGCATCATCTGGTTTATGCACCGAGACACTTTTTTAACTACCTTGTTTCTTTTAAATCTAGGTTCATTTGAAATTTGACATCAATCCTTATGATGCAGCAATCTTGAGGCAGATTTCTATACCCGGGGTGGAACATGCACCAGGTAGTGAATCCCGGAGACCAACACTGGCATGGCTGGAAGACTCTTCCAGTTGTTCTGATATACCGAAATTAGAAGGTGACAGGTAATGAACGAATTGGAGTAAAAGTTTTGAATTTTGTTTTCTGAATGGTTGCTTCAGGTTGACAATCCAGCTGCTGGAAATGTCATAATGCAGCTCATGTTGCATTTGCTTCACCAAAGTGTTTTTTTTAAATATAGTGACGATCAGCTGGAAGATTCTGATAGCGAAGAGCATTCCAGAACAGATTCAGCAACAGGTATGATCAAAATAAGAACTTTTCCACCCAAATTACCACTTTCCATAGCATGGAAACATAGAAAATAGATGCCTTCGAGCCTGCACCACCATTCACTAAGATCATGGCTGATCATTCACCTCCGTACCCCTTTCCTGCTTTCTCTCCATACCCCTTGATCCCTTTAGCCATAAGGGCCATATCTAACTCGCTCTTGAATATATGTAATGAACTGGCATCAACAACTCTCTGCGATAGAGAACTCCACAGGTTCACAATTCTGAGTGAAGAAGTTTCTCCTCATCTCGGTCCTAAATGGCTTACCCCTTATCCTTAGACTGTGACACCTGCTTCTGGACTTCCCCAACATCGGGAACATTCTTCCTGCATCTAACCTGTCCAGACTCATCAGAATTTTATGTTTCTATGAGATTCCCTCATTCTTCTAAACTCCAGTGAATACAGGCCCAGTCGATCCAGTCTCTCCTCATGTCAGTCTTGCCATCCCGGCAATCAAGTCTGGTGAACCTTCGCTGCACTCCCTCAATAGCAAGAATGTCCTTCCTCAGATTAGGAGACCAAAACTGAACACAATATTCCAGGTGAGGCCTCACCAAGGCCCTGTACAACTGCAGTAAGACCCCCCTGCTCCTCTACTCAAATCCCCTAGCTATGAAGGCCAACATGCCATTTGCTGCCTTCACCGCCTGCTGTACCTGCATACCAACTTTCAATGACTGATATATCCATGACACCCAGGTTTCGTTGCACCTCCCCTTTTCCTAATCTGCCGCCATTCAGATAATCTGCCTTCATGTTTTTGCTACCAAAGTGGTAAATCTCACATTTATCCACATTATACTGCATCTGCCATGCATTTGCCCACTCACCTAACCTGTCCAAGTTAACCTGCAGCCTCTTAGCAGCGTCCTCACAGCTCACACCGCCACCCAGTTTAGTGTCCTCTGCAAACTTGGAGATATTACACTGTCTGGAGTAAAAAAAAAAAATTGGGGAGGTGGCTCAACCGTGGCTAACAAGGGAAATTAAGGATAGTGTTAAATCCAAGGAAGAGGCATATAAATTGGCCAGAGAAAGCAGAAAACCTGAGGACTGGGAGAAATTTAGAATTCAGCAGAGGACGACAAAGGGTTTAATTAGGAGGGGGAAAATAGGAGTATGAGAGTAAGCTTGCAGGGAACATAAAAACTGACTGCAAAAGCTTCTATAGATATGTGAAGAGAAAAAGATTAGTGAAGACAAACGTAGGTCCCTTGCAGTCAGATTCAGGTGAATTTATAATGGGGAACAAAGAAATGGCAGACCAGTTGAACAAATACTTTGGTTCTTGTCTTCACGAAGGAATACACAAAATAACCTTCTGAAAGTACTAGGGGACCGAGGGTCTAGTGAGAAGGAGGAACTGAAGGATATCCTTAGGTGGTAAATTGATGGGATTGATGGCCGATAAATCTCTGGGGCCTGATGGTCTGTATCCCAAAGTACTTAAGGAAGAGGCCCTAGAAAACAGTGGATGCATTGGTGGTCATTTTCCAACAGTGTATCGACTCTGGATCAGTTCCTATGGACTAGGGGGTAGCTAATGTAACCACTTTTTTAAAAAAGGAGGGAGAGAAAATGGGTAATTATAGACTGGTTAGCTTGACATCAGTAGTGGGGAAAATGTTGGAATCAATTATTAAAGATGAAATAACAGCGCATTTGGAAATCAGTGACCGGATCGGTCCAAGTCAGCATGGATTTATGAAAGGGAAATCATGCTTGACAAATCTTCTAGAATATTTTGAGGATGTAACTGGTAGAGTGGACAAGGGAGAACCAGTGGATGTGGTGTATTTGGACTTTCAAAAGGCTTTTGACAAAGTCCCACACGAGATTGGTGTGCAAAATTAAAGCGCATGGTATTGGGAGTAATGTACTGACGTGGATAGAGAAGTGGTTGGCAGACAGGAAGCAGAGAGTCGGGATAAACGGGTCCTTTTCAGAATGGCAGGCAGTGACTAGTGGGGTCCTGCAGGGCTCAGTGCAAGGACCCAGCTATTCACAATATACATTAATGATTTGGATGAAGGAACTGAGTGTAATATCTCAAAATTTGCAGATGACACTAAACTGGCGGTGTGAGCTTTGAGGAGGATGCTAAAAGGCTGCAGGGTGACTTGGGACAGGTTAGGTAAGTGGGCAAATGCATGGCAGATGCAGTACAATGTGGATAAATGTGAGGTTATCCACTTTGATGGCAAAAACAGGAAGGCAGAATATTATCTGAATTGCAGCAGATTAGGAAAAGGGGAGGTGCAACGAGACTTGGGTGTCATAGTACATCAATCATTGAAAGTTGGCATGCAGGTACAGCAGGTGGTGAAGAAGGCAAATAGTATGTTGGCCTTCATAGCTAGGGGTTTTGAGTACAGGAGCAGGGAGGTCTTCAGTTGTACAGGGCCTTGGTGAGGCCTCACCTGGAATATTGTGTTCCGTTTTGGTCTCCTAATCTGAGGAAGGACATTCTTGCTATTGAGGGAGTGCAGCGAAGGTTCACCAGACTGATTCCTGGGATGGCTGGACTGACATGAGGAGAGACTGGATCGACTGGGCCTGTATTCACCTGGAGTTTAGAAGGACGAGAGGCGATCTCATAAACATACAAAATTCTGACTGGACTGGACAGGTTAGGTGCAGGAAGAATGTTCCCGATGTTGGGGAAGTCCAGAACCAGGGGACACAGTCTAAGGATAAGGGGTAGGCCATTTAGGACTGAGATGAGGAGAAACTTCTTCACTCAGAGTTGTTAACCTGTGGAATTCCCTACCGTAGAGAGTTGTTGATGTCAGTTCATTGGATATATTCAAGAGGGAGTTAGATATGGCCCTTACGGCTAAAGGGATCAAGGGGTATGGAGAGAAAGCAGGAAAGGGGTACTGAATGATCAACCGTGATCTTATTGAATGGCGGTGCAGGCTCGAAGGGCCGAATGGCCTACTCCTGCACCTATTTTCTATGTTTCTATGGTTCAAAAAGCCTTCCATGAAAAAGGAAATTGGGTGGAGTGTAAAACAGACTGCTGATTTGTTAGGAGTTGTATTTGCTTTATACATTTCATGTTTAAATTTTTTTGTGGTAAATCTGGTTGTGAGTAAGGCAGGGAAGGTACATGGTGGATATGCTACCGAGTAGCAGGATATAATATTGCAAATTGCTTGTAACGGTGGAATTGCTTGCTTTCCACTGCAGGGAGGTTGAAAGACTTGCATTTGTATAGTGCCTTTCACGACCACCGGACTTCCCAAAGCGCTTTACAGCCAATGAAATACTATTTTTTTCCGGACTGTAGTCACTGTTGTAATGTAGGAAAGGCAGCAGCCAATTTGTGCACAGCAAGCTCTCACAAATAGCACTGATAATGACCTGATCAACTGTTTTCAGTGATGTTGATTGAGGGATAACTATTGGCCAGGATCTGGGAATAACGCCCCTGCTCCTCTTCAAAATAGTGCCATAGGATCTCTTAAGTCCACGTGAAAAACGTCATAGCCGAAGCGCTCTCAATACTGTACTGGAGTGTCGGCCTAGATCTTAGTACTCTGGTCCCTGGAGTTGGAGTTGAACTCGAACCCACTGAAACCAAAGGTCACGAGAACATGTAATGCCAGATTTGGAGGATGACATAACAGCTGTTATTGTGCTGAGTTGTAGTAGTTATTAATCTAGAAGTAACACATCTAGCAGTATTTTCTGGTGTTTTAGAATATTAACATGAACATTTTATTTTTATTAGGGCATACTTCTCAGAAGGAGTGTAGCATGGACGTCAGCATGGATGTGACCGCACTGAGTATTCTCCAGCAGCCTGAAAAACTTCAGTGGGAAATAGTGGCAAATGTGCTTGAGGACACTGTTAAGGATCTGGAGGAGCTGGGTGGCAACACATCCACTGTCAACAACAAGAGTGACAAAACTAAGGAAAAGCATGCTGAGCAGCACAACATTCCCTTTCCATGTTTATTAGCAGGAATTTTATTATCTTACAAATCTGCTGCTGCTTCTCCTATTAGTAGTCACTCGCGGAGATCTCTGGACTCTTTAAGCAGGACTCAAGGCGAAAGTGTGTCTGAGCAAGTGACTATGGACAATGAATCCTGCAGTAACTCTGAGCTGAGTTCACCATTAGTAAGAAGGACCTTGCCTTTATTGTTGCTTTATAGTATTAAAGAATCTGACGAAAAGGCAGGTAAAGTTTTTGCACAAATGAACAATCTTGTCAGTAAAAGTTTACACGATGAAGGTTTCACTGTTCCACAGATAATAGAAATGGAATTAGATAGCCAGGAACAACTCTTGTTGCAGGACCCTCCTATGACGTACATTCAGCAGTTTGCTGATGCTGCAGCCAACCTTGCCTCTGTAGACTCTGATAAATGGAGTTCACTGGTTCCGAAACCTGGTGCCCTCGTCCATTGCCTGCGGCTGCCAAAGTTTGCTGAAGAGGAGAACCTCCATGTTGATTCTATCACGCCCTGTGCTGATGGAATTCATCTTTTGATAGGACTGCGGACTTGTCCCGTTACATCCCTGAGTGCAATAAGTCAAGTAGAGGCCTTGAATAATTTAAACAAATTGAACTCGGCACTGTGTAATAGAAGTAAAGGAGATTTAGAATCCAACCTAACCATAGGGATTAATGCAGACATTGGTTTTCTTCAGGAAGAGTCTCCCACTGACACAAAAACTCCACTCATAATCCAGCCTGAGCAAAGAAATCTGAGTGGCGGTTATCTTCTGCTTTATAAGATGAATTACAGCACAAGGATAGTAACTTTAGAAGAGCAGCCTGTTAAAGTCCAACATATCGAGGATCCACAGGATGCAGTTACCTCACTAATATTACTTCCACCAGATGTGTTGGATAATCGAGAAGATGACTGCGAGGAAATCATAGATGAAACGTCTTTGGCTTCAAAAAATGGGATTGTGAGAGAAAGGAAATCTGATGCATCTAATCTGGGGCACTTGGTAGTTACTACTCAGGGAGGATTTATAAAAATATTAGATCTCTCAAACTTTGAAACTTTGGCTAAAGTGGAGCCGCCTAGAAAAGAGAGCAGTAATGAGCTAGATCCTTTTATCTCAGTGGTGTACTGCTCTGGAACAGACAGACTTTGTGCTTGCACCTATGGTAAGAAAGTTTCACACAACTTTGTCTTATAGAAAAGTGTAATGCTTTAAAAGCCAAGGCTTTCTATGGAATTTTCTACTCTTGGCTTGAAAGGTTTCCCGTATCCAAAGTGTCTATGGGCATTTTTTTTACCCTTCTGGTGTAATTTTTAAAATGTCTAAGGTTCACTTCCATGATTGGGTATTGTGTTGAACGTGATATGTTCTGTCACTTGCTGCACAAGCTTGTTGGGACGTATACTCATTTATACAAAGTGTAAATATGAATGAATTGGGGATTTTACATTTCTTTGAAGCTGACCAGTGCCCTGTGGTAACAGCAAAATATCTTCAAGATCTGTTTATTCTTTTACTTCTCCGTTTACATAATGGATTAGTGATTATCTTTTATTTCTGTTAAGTTCTTCCTATATTTTAGAACCGCAACAGGACACACTTATCTCAACCCAACGCTCCTTTTTCCTGATAAAAGGCACAGGCCTATAGCCAGGCCTGTGCTACTCTAACTGTAGGTATCATGCAGTAGCAATATTGTGAGGAGTTGTTTTTTTCCTCTCCTCCTCTTTGCCTCTTTCTTAGCCCCCCCACCCCCACCATTTCCCTCGCGTTGGAATTAGATGGTCTGCTCAGACACACCAGTTGGTGACAGACTAGATGGTATTGCGAGTGATCAGGGAGCTTATCCTCGCACATAGGGAATTTTAACCTCAAAAAACAAGTGGGAGGTTGAAGTGTTAAAAAATCTGAATACTGACCCCAACTTGCCCACTTCTGGTTGTAACAGGCGGGACAAGAGTTGGGCAGCTAAAGGAAGGTGAGGACTGCTGGATCCAGGTGCTAACTGCCTTTCCACATAACTGCTGGATCCTACCTTGCCAAGCCCCAGTGACCCCCCCCCCCCCCCCCCAAAACATCCATCCTTCCAACAATTTCCAGTTTTCTGAGGCCCCCTCCGTTGATCTCTGGCCTTCCAAACCTCCCTCTTTGCGGCCTTGTGCGGCAAGGCATGCCTACCAGATGACTGCAGGCGGGAAACTGAGCAGCAAAATGTTGTTCAGGCCTTGCTGTTAAATTCGGCAGGGCCTGAGACTGTATATGGGAGAAGAATCAGAGTAAAGAAAACTTCACTCACTCAAAAATTTCTGGCTTAGTGCCCAATGCTTCCTCCATGAAAAATGATATGAATGCTGGGTGAGAAGGGCTATATAAATGTAGTTATATCAACAGCCAGAGAAGCAATGCCTTGCATGCTGAGTACATAAGAACATAAGAATTAGGAACAGGAGTAGGCCATCTAGCCCCTCGAGCCTGCTCCGCCATTCAATAAGGTCATGGCTGATCTGGCCGTGGACTCAGCTCCACTTACCTGCCCGCTCCCCGTAACCCTTAATTCCCTTATTGGTTAAAAATCTATCTGTGACTTGAATACATTCAATGAGCTAGCCTCAACTGCTTCCTTGGGCAGAGAATTCCACAGATTCACAATCCTCGGAGAAGAAATTCCTTCTCAACTCGGTTTTAAATTGGCTCCCCCGTATTTTGAGGCTGTGCCCCCTAGTTCTAGTCTCCCCGACCAGTGGAAACAACCTCTCTGCCTCTATCTTGTCTATCCCTTTCATTATTTTAAATGTTTCTATAAGATCCCCCCTCATCCTTCTGAACTCCGAGTAAAGACCCAGTCTACTCAATCTATATCATAAGGTAACCCCCTCATCTCCGGAATCAGCCTAGTGAATCATCTCTACCCCCTCCAAAGCCAGTATATCCTTCCTTAAGTAAGGTGACCAAAACTGCACGCAGTACTTCAGGTGCGGCCTCACCAATACCCTGTACAGTTGCAGAAGGACCTTCCTGCTTTTGTACTCCATCCCTCTCGCAATGAAGGCCAACATTCCATTTACCTGCTGCACCTGCAAACTAACTTTTTGAGTTTCATGCACAAGGACCCCCAGGTCCCTCTGCACCGCAGCATGTTGTAATTTCTCCCCATTCAAATAATATTCCCTTTTACTGTTTTTTTTTTTTTTCCCCCCAAGGTGGATGACCTCACACTTTCCGACATTGTATTCCATCTGCCAAACCTTAGCCCATTCGCTTAACCTATCTAAATCTCTACACAACCCACTTTCCCACTAATCTTTGTCATCTGCAAATTTTGTTACACTACACTCTGTCCCCTCTTCCAGGTCATCTATGTATATTGATGTAGGTAGTAGATACCCATGAATTCAGTTACATTGTTTGGTATGAGTGAAGCATCATTTGTTCAATGTGCTTCTGTTGGAATCTGTTAGTTATAAGAGCAATGCAGTGAATTTTCCCATGTGGCATCTTTTCTGCACTATTTCCCCATCTGTTCTGTAGACCATGTCTCTTTAGGAGATGGATTGAAGGTCTCTGCCCATTATAGCTGCAAGGTGATCTATATAAATATTCCAGGATAGCTGACCATCTGTTTTTTTTTTCTCTCTTATCCCCATCTGTCCTGTGTGGGAATTGCCTCTGCTTCAATCACCAACTTCTCACGGCAGAATTAAAAATCAGAAATTCTTTGAGGAAAGAACATAGGCATAGGCCTCCATGTGTCCCTTATTTTACAGAAATTGTGGGCTATAGGGGCATGCAGTTTGTGTAATGACTGTATGCAAAACTAAACATCTGGTTGGCCTACTTTTCAGTGCCTCAGTGCTCACTGCCATTGTTGATGGCTCCCTTTGCATAGCTATTGTTTCCCTAGCCTTCAAAATTGCTGTCATTAATCTCTCTTGGGGAGGAAAAAGCCCACTTAAACTTTCCATACTATCTAACCTCACTTTCGTTTCGAAGGTTCTTTAACTCCTAGCCATTTAGTTCCATCTCACTTCAGCTGCAATTTTCTGCTTCAATCCATTCGGTCTGCCTTCCTGCTCACAGCATTGAATCTGTGCTGATCAGAGTCACCGACAGCCTTTCTGATTGCCACCATGATGCGTTATTCTTCCTTGTCTTTTGATTCTCCGAGGACACAGTCAAGCACTGCGTTCTCCTGCATTGCCTCTCCTCCATGTTCTTCCTGCAGCACTGCCCTCGTGTGGCTCCGCTTCTATTTGCTCCAACACAGCCAGCATATCTCGCACTGGCTTCTCTCTCCCCTACAGTCACATCCATAATATCGCACAGTTTCGTCCTTGGACTTCCATCTCTTCCCCATTCACATTATCCCCCACCACCCAGGATGGCATCCATAGGCACAGGGTCAGCTTTCATGTGTATGTTAATGACATCTGGCTCTTCTCGGCACATCTTTAAGTCCACAATCTCTTATTTTATCACTGTCTGATATCAAGTTGTGGATTAACCAGTACATTCCCTAGTTGAATGTTACGAAGACTGAAGCCATCTTATTCGGCAACCAACCAAAAAAAAACTATCCTTGCTCCTGACTATATTCCTTCCTCTGTTGTTGCTGAGGCTGCAAAAGTTAAGTATCTTTTTTGATCCTGAACTAAATCTCAAACTTTACATTCTATCCATCGCCATAGTTGTCTGCTTCCAACTATGCAATATAAACATAAGAAATAGAAGCAGGAGTAGGCCATTCGGCCCCTCGAGCTTGCTTCGCCATTCAATAAGATCATGGCTGCTCTGATCTTGGCCTCAACTCCACTTCCCTGCCCGCTCCTCATAACCCTTTATTCCCTTATTGCTCAAAAATCTGCATATCTCCACCTTAAATATGTTCAATGACCCAGCCTCCGCAGCTGTCTGGGGTAGAGAATTCCAAAAATTAACAACCCTCAGAAGAAATTTCTCCTCATTTCCGTTCTGAAACTATGCCCCCTAGTTCTAGATTCACCCACGAGGGGAAACATCCTCTCTGCATCTACCCTGTCAAGTCCCCTCAGAATATTATGAGTTTCAATAAAATCACGTCTGCCTGATTCCCTACCCACCCCTCACCCCAGCTCTGCCCATTCTGCTGAAATATTTGTCTGGAGGTAACAAGGACGCCACTTCAGTGATGTTCTTGTGGGCTTCCTGACCATATCCTGTTCATTACAAAATCCTTGTTGACCTTTGTTAGCTTCCTTTCTCCCAATGCACCAAGTCCAAATTCCTTGTCTTCATTTTACAAACTCCTCTTTGGCCTCGCTCCAACTTGCCCCTGAAGCTTCCTCCAGCTCTAAATCACAGCCAATGTTCTTCCGGGTTCTGATTCTGACCCCTTATGTATTTCCAATTTCCCCCTCTTTTTCTCTCTTTCCCCCCCGCCACCCCCCAATCCCAAACCCCTGGATCAGCAATCCACAGCAGAGTCTTCAATCATCAATTTTAATGTTTTGGAGCTCGCCCTCCACCTTGCTATTCAGTTCCTCTTTTTTTTTTACTGCTGCTTGTCCATGACCTCAAGTGCCTTGGGGTTTGTACTACTATAAAAGTACTATCAAGTTGTTTGACTAAATTTAATTCCGAAATGCTGAGTGGGTTTGAATTCTTTCATGAAATATAAAAGTTGAAGACAGGCTAGAACAATATGTTGACTACAATATGCATCATTTAAACCTAGAGCTTGAATCTGTCCAGGATAATGCAAAACAGCTTAATTTTCTACCTTTATGATACTGATTTTAAATTTTTAAATTGCTGTTCAATTGTGCATCAAACTACCGAACACACACATTATAATCTGTGTCATGAAGATTGAAAAAGATTTCTTTGGCATTATCTCTGACTTCAGTTAGTAACAGTCCACCTGAAAAACATTATTACCTGATCATATTACTGCTTTGTGTGTGGGTCAGATTTTCATTTCTAATGATTATCTCTTGAGACAGTAAAATTATAATTTCCGAAGAATGCATCTTCCATTACTGGGGAAAACTTGACGAGCCTGCAACACAGTTGGGGGCGTCGGTATGGTTGCTAATTCTTACTGGCTAGTGGTCACTATGTATGCAATTGTAGCTGTAGTATCAACACACAATTATTAGTGGTATATTGCTGCCATACTGATATGAATGGACATGAACCTTTTCGTCCCCAGAAGTCATCAATCCCATTGACTTCACAACCAGTATCTCGAGGGGAAATGCACATTTGATTTTCTCATGAGATCGCAAGAACATTTTAACTGTTGAGTTTAGACTGGGGCCCCTGGTTACAGTACACACAAAAACATAAGAAATAGGAGCAGGAGTAGGCCCCTCGAGCCTGCTCCACCATTCAGTAAGATCATGGCTGAACTTCTACACCAACTCCACTTTACCGCACGATCGCCGTATTCCTTGATTCCCGAGTCCAAAAATCTATCGATCTCTGTCTTGAATATACTCGACGACTCAGCATCCACAGCCTAAGGTGATTTGCATGGAACTTTTAGTGCAGTCGCTCCATGTGGGAGTGGGGTGGGTTGCATACAGGTAAAAGGCGAATGTGCTTCATTGATGGTTGGAAAGAGCCTTTAGTTTACTTGGCTTTTCCCCAAATAATTTAGCTAAGATTAGAAAACTGGATCCTTGTGGAAATTCCAACTGAGATTGGGATTTGACTGCAGATCTCTGATTATTAAAGGTTTTAACCTAAACTGATTTTTGGGCTAACTTTTAGGATGCAAGTGTTGAAGTAATTTGTTTATTATGTGTATCCCTGTACCAGTGGCTTTTATCCTCCAATTTTTACCCTTGCATTGACTTGATCCATTCGCTAGGACAAATCATCTAATCAACATCTGGATGGATCACTTAACTGCTTACAGACTGATCTAACACAATGTACATGGTGTTTTGGGGACCAGAGCCCCCTGTCCTCCTATGTGTGTACACTCAATTGGTGCCCATCAATAGACGTGACATTGAGACTGGTGAATCTTGCTCTTTGGTCAAATGCCCACATCTTCTGTATCCCCACCTAAATTCCTCAATTACCCGCTCTGTGTCCTGCATGTAAAATGCTCAGAGCGCTAGGTAAGAAGGACTATATAAATGAAGTGATTGTTTCAAAGTTGAAGTCATAATTGAGAGTAGTGTTTGGCATTCGGTTTTGGTTGAGAGTAGTGTTTGGCACTCGGTTTTGCTTGAGAGTAGTGTTTGGCACTCGGTTTTGCTTCTGAGCTTGCAGCCCTTCAACATCACTTAAAATTTAGTCACTAAGTAAAATCATACTGTCTCTTCCTTCCCTCAGTACTGCTTAGAACCTTCAAGTTGTTTCTTTTTGTTTGTTAACAAATTTCTGCAATATTGGGTGGGTCCAAACTCATTTGATTTTTACTTCCCATCAAACAAAAGTGACACAGAATGAGTTAGAATTGGGTTTTCAGATGACACAGGGTCACACACACACCAGTGCCACCTGTAAGCCGCACTGCCTCCTGCACAGCCTGCCTTCCCCAATGCGCAGCCCATTCACATTTTTGCACATTCACTATATCTAGAACACAAAAGCCGGTGAGCGGCCTGTGTGGATCTTTGCAGATGACTCTGCGGCCGCACAGCTTAGCAAAATATTGACACGCTAAGAAAAGCTAGCCTTCTGCAATGCATAGATGGTTTAGCATTGACTTTGGATTCTGGATTTCTGCACATGCCCTTGAGGTGCAACCTCACCCATGATTGGATGTGTTGACTGGGAACTTTCCTTGATCATCAATCACTCCTAAATCTTATTCCATTTTAGTACAGGAATATGGCTTTATGTCTTAACCAAGTTTCCTATTCCATTATACAATAACCTTGCATTTTCCCACATTAAAATTCATCTGACATTGCTTAAGCCATTAATGTAAAAAGTTCCGATTCCTTGGAATTATAATCAGCCTGTCTTTTGCTATTGACCTGAGCACTTAGCTTGGTGTCATCAGCTCATATCTTGCTTCAGAAGTATTCTGGTTTGAGTTGTTGGAACAGCAATAGTCACATAATCATATCCTGTAGAAAGGCAGTGCTGTAGAAAACCAAAGCTTTTCTATCTATCTTGCCACCAACTGTCTATTGCCAAGCTAGTTGTTAATCTAATTAGCTAATTTCCAATTAATTCTGAGCCTTAATCGTTTTTATAATCATTATGCAGAATGCTACCAAAGATCTTCTGAAAACTATGATCGGTTTTGTTTTGTTTACTAGGCTGCCTTTGTCTTTGATTTCTGTTTTACAGAATTCCATTAGATTTGTAAGGCATGACCATTTGCTTCAAAAATCCTTGTTGGTCATTATTGGCCATGACCACTGAAAAATTAGACGTGTTTTTATTGCGGAATCGGTGACAATCGTACTGCCCTGTGAAAATTGTCCAGCTCCCCTCCACGGCTTCCCCTTCACCACCACTCCTGGCTTTCACCTGATGATGCTATGGTTCTAGAAGATAAAATGCTTCTGCATACTGTTGATGGGAATTTCTGATCGTCTCATCGTTTTTCAAAATCAGGAATTCCGACCAAACCTTGTGCAGCACAGGTCGACCTCCCAGAGCAGATCAGGATAGACCTGGGTGTCGAGGTGACTGACAGACTAAGGACAACTGGCTCTGTAGTGGTGACGGTACAGAATGTACTTGGAAGAGAAGGCGCAGTGCCAATAAGACCTGGCCATGGGAGGTGGGGGCAGGGTGCTGGTGGGGCGGGAGCAGAAATATACCTTCACAATCTGACAGGCGAAGGATTAATAAATAATTTAACAATCTGATTTGGCACTAGAGTTTACCAATACATGTTTGCAATTTTCCCAAAGGAAGTAGAGAAACAATCCCAATAACGTTTGCATCAATCTGCTAGTGTCATTAATTATCAATCATAGGCAGTCCCTCGAAATCGAGGAAGACTTGCTTCCACTCTAAAAGTGAGTTCTCAGGTGACTGTACAGTCCAATACAGGAATTACAGTCTCTGTCACAGGTGGGACAGACAGCCACTGAAGGAAAGGGTGGGTGGGAAGTCAGGTTTGCCACACGCTCTTTCTGCTGCCTGCGCTTGTTTTCTGCATGCTCTCGGCGACGAGACTCAAGGTGCTCAGTGCCCTCCCGAATGCTCTTCCTCCACTTAGGGCAGTCTTTGGCCAGGGACTCCCAGGTGTTGGTGGAGATGTTGCACTTTATCAAAGAGGCTTTGAGTGTGTCCTTGAAACGTTTCCTCTGCCTACCTGGGGAACGCTTGCTGTGTAGGAGTTCCGAGTAGAGCGCTTGCTTTGGGAGTCTTGTGTCAGGCATGCCTGACACGTGGCCCGCCCAACGGAACTGGTCAAGTGTGGTCAGTGCTTCGATGCTGGGGATGTTGGCCTGATTGAGAATGCTGACATTGGTGCGTCTATCCTCCCAGGGGATTTGCAGGATCTTGCGGTGATATTTCTCCAGCGATTTGAGGTGTCTACTGTATATGGTCCACGTCTCAGCCATACAGAAGAGCGGGAAATAGAGGAACAATCCCAATAACGTTTGCATCAATCTGCTAGTGTCATTAATTATAGGCTTCGCTCCGTTGATGAGCGTTGAAATAATTTGGTTCAAATTACTTTGCTTTTGCATTGTTAAATGCAGTAAAAGCAATGTGTGTTTTGCCAATTTATAGTCAACAGGAATATTGGTTTGTCGGGATATTAAATTGTTTGCATTTGGAGGAAATGGCACCAATCGACAGTATCTGGAATCATTTTATGGTGCTAATGGAATGGTATGTAGTTTCAATTCTTAAACCAAGTCTGTAGATTGTAATCTGCAGTTTTCTTGGTTGCAATTTATGATTATCCTACAGCAAAAGTTACTCAGTTGACTGATCAAAAATAATCTGGCTACCAGCTGCAGGGATGTACTTTAAGGGCACTTTTGGAGATTGAGAATAGCTGTCATCAAGTTGATATTGATGATCCTTATCTTGATTGGGTGGACATTGAGGTACACTGGATAAATCCGTTCACTGATTAATCCTTAATAGCAGGTTTGCAGCACAGTCTTGTGCACAGTCTTGTGTATGTGTTCAATTAGGCTGATTGAGGAAGGGCAGTGAATGCATCCATAGAGATGTCTACTGGCTGAGCTAATTTGCCACTCAAGTTGGGAAATGGAACTGGTGACTGCTGTGATTAAATTATATTTTGTTTTTTAAAAAAAAAGGTGGAGAACTTCATTTCCTTCAGATTGGAGGGACTTATGAAGATACAGATGAAACCGATATATTTGTGGATGGGAACCTTCCTAAAGGGATAGATCAGTTGTCCGAAGGAAGCAGACACACATCTAACCCTTCTAGTCCTGGAATTGCAGGTAAGAATTTTGATATCGAGGAAGTGGTCAGGTATTTGCCTTGCCTCTCATGTATGTTCAGTCCTTGGGTGCCAACTCCGCATCAATTCTTGTGGTGGAATATTTTTATTCCTTTCCTTCCTTGCAGGGAGAGATGCTTGGCCTTTGCTTAGTTATTCAGATAAGACTAGAAGTCGTAGGGGAGGGCAAGAGGAGAAATCGAGCCTGTGTTATAACCTGTAGTATTTCTCTGTTCTGGCCAAAATTTTGCCCTCCATAAACGTGCCCAAAGACAGATTAATTGGTTATTCCTCTCATAACTGTTTATCGAAGCTTGCTGTACCAAAATGGCAATCACATTTTCCTACAGAAGTCTCTCTATAAAAGTAATATGTGAATGCAGCTCTTTTTATGGTGAATTTTTAATCTTGTCAAAAGTGAACAATTGGAGAAATGAATGGAATGGACCCCTGTGACTGAGGGCACAAGAAAGGAATGAATTTGCAGAGCAAGACATTTATTAAAAAAAAATGCAAACTTTTCATAATAAAGGTCATTAGAGCAAGTTCAGTGTAACTGAAAAGGAGGCAGTTAGCTGTGAGGGACTCTCTTAATGGTGCGTTACAGGCCATTGCTAGCAAGCTGCACAGAGAGGGAGGGAGTGTGGGGGGGTAGTGGGGAGGCAAGGGCCAGATTTTGATTTATTCTAGCAGGTATGGGTTGTAATACCCAAGAGAGTGGGGTTGGTGGACAGCGAAAGGGATATAAATAAATCTCTCTGGGAAAGGTGGAGGTGGACAGTCAGAAATCCTTTCAGTGGCGTAAACTCAGATTTTCATTCGAGTGAGAATTCATTAAAAATAGTGTTTTCTAAATATTTCCATGTCTCTGCTTTTTTGAGAAAGGGTGACGGCCTTATTTCCTCATCCGTCAATGAGCATTTAGTTTTATTTCCATAATACACATTTCTATATAGTAAGCAAACTTAATCATAAATATTCAGTTCTTTTCAATAAATTGATGGGGTCAGAGCAAGACTTGTTCCTGTATGTCTCAAAAGTGGTGCATCAGCAATTTAATATTTTGGATTTTCACCACAGTTAAGTGATTTCTTTGCATCCGACTCTTTTTTTGTAAACTAGCATATTACAATGTGTCAGGTCGCACATCCATAAACCTTCCTGAAACACCGCTTCAAGATGATAGCTTTTTTGAATTTTCATTGAACCTGGACAGGATGTGTTGTCAGATTACAACAGCTTGTATTTATATAGCGCCTTTAATGTAATGAAACATCCCAAGGCGCTTCATGGGAGTATTGAGATTGAAAAATTTGACACCAAGGAGAAATTAGCGCAGGTGACCAAAAGCTTGTTCAGAGGTAGGTTTTAAGGAGCATCTTGAAGGAGGGTAGAGAGGCGGAGAGGTTTAGGCAGGGAGTGCCAGAGCTTGGAGCCGAGGCAGCAGAAGTCACAGCCACCAATGGTTGAGCGATTATAATCAGCGATGCTCTTGAGGGCAGAATTAGAGGTGGGGGGGGAGGGGGGTGTTGTGGGGCTGGAGGAGATTACAGAGCTAGGGAGGGGGCGAGGCCAATAAGGATGAGCATTTTGAAATCGAGGCATTGCTCAACTGGAAGCCAATGTAGGTCAGCGAGCACGGGTGATGGGTGAGCGGGACTTGGTGCGAGTTAGGACATGGGCAGCCGAGTATTGGATCACAAGTTTACGTAGGGTACAATGTGGGAGGCCAGGCAGGATTGTGTTGGAATAGTCAAGTCTAGAGGTAACAAAGGCATGGATGAGGGTTTCAGCAGCGGTCAGCTGAGGCAAAGGCAGAGACAGGCGAAGTTATGAAGGTGGAAATAGGCGGTCTTGGTTATGCTGCGGATATGTGGTCGGTAGCTCATTTCAGGGTCAAATATGACTATAATAGGGCAGTAATAGTAGGGGTTTCAATTACCCTAATGACTGGGATAGAATTATTGTGAACGGTATAGATGTAGCAGAATTCCTAAAATGCTTTCAGGAGAATTTTTTTAGCCAGTATGTAGCAAGCCCAACAAGGGAGGGGGCAGTTCTGGACTTGGTTTTAGGGAATGAAGCTGGGCAGGTGGAACATAACATAAGCACTAGGAGCAGGAGTAGGTCATTTGGCCCCTCGAGCCTGCTCCGCCATTTAATAAGATCATTGCTGATCTGATCATGGACTCAGCTCCACTTCCCTGCCCGCTCCCCATAACCCTTCATTCCCTTAGCGCTCAAAAAGCTGTCTCTCTCCTCAAATATATTCCATGACCCAGCCTTCACAGTTCTCTGGGGCAGAGAATTCCACAGATTTACAACCCTCTGAGAGAAAAAATGCCTCCTCATCTCAATTTTAAATGGGTGGCCCCTTATTCTGAGACACTGTCCCCTATTTTTAGTTTTCCCTAAAGTAGGCACTAACAAAGTTGCACTAGAAGGGTACAGAGGAGATTTACCAGGATGTTGCCTGGACTGGAACATTTTAGCTGAGGAAAGATTGTATAGGCTGGGGTTGTTTTCTTTGCAACAGAGGAGAGACCTTTTTGAAGTGTATAAAATTGTGAGGGGCCTTTTTAGAATGGATAGGAAGGACCTATTTCCCTTAGCGGAGGGGTCAACAACCAGGGGGCATAGATTTAACGTAATTGGTAGAAGGTTTAGAGGGGATTTGAAGGGAAATATATTCAGCCCAGAGGTGGGGGTCTGGAACTCACTGCCTGAAAGGGTGGTAGAGGCAGGAACCCTCAGCACATTTAAAAAGCGCTTGAAGTGCCGTAACCTACAAGGCTACAGACCAAGAGCTGGAAAGTGGGATCAGGCTAGATAGCTGTTGGTCGGCCAGCGCGGGTGCAATGGGCCGAAATGGCCTCCTTCCGTGCTGTAAATTTCTATGACCCCGAGGTTTCGACCATTCTGGTTCAGCCTCAAACAGAAGTTGGGGAGAGGGATGGAGTCGGTGGCTAGGGATGGAGTTTGTGGCAGGGACCGCAAACAATGGCTTCGATCTTCCCAATATTCAATTGGAGAAAATTTCTGCTCATCTAGAACTGGATGTCAGACAAGCAATCCGACAATTCGAGACTGTGGACAGGTCGATTATGGGTTTATTTTGCTTGAGCAAACTGGAATCCAGAATCACATACTGTTGAGACTTTCATAAATCAGATTTAACTAGTTTTTACTCAAAGGAATGTTGTCATTGGTTTAATTTAAAAATAAAGATGTTTCCATTTGTATATAATTACTCATTTTAAATCCCTGACCATTGAAGCAAATTTGCACTGTACCAGAAATGAAAATGAGCACCTTGAGACTATAAATCCAGAGTTAATTTTATTTTCTACAATCAGTTATACTGTTATAAGGTTTTTGTAAGCACAGAAGGATGCAACATGACATTAGGTGTTACCGATATTGAGCTTGACTGTGACTCCATGAAGGTAATCGGTTTTGTTTGAGATTTTTCAATGTGTATGTCTGTTGGGATGGTTCTGGTATGGAGTTAATTTTTTCTTTCTTTCTTGAAAATTGGTCAGAGGAGTTTGTGTGGTGCTGCTTGTGGCAATGCAAATTAATTCTGAGTAAAAATGGTATTGCTGCTCCAGAGTATTGGCCTCTTTTTAAAAAAAAATAAATAAATAAAATAATGGAGAGTGGGTCATTGAATATATTGAATGATAAGGAGTCAAGGGTTATGGGGAGTGGGCGGGGAAGTGGAGTTGAGGCCATGATCAGATCAGCCATGATCTTGAATGGCGGAGCAGGTTCGAAGGGCCAAATGGCCTATTCGTGCTCCCATTTCTTATGTACTTGAGCTTTTTCATCTTCCTTGTAGGGGTTGACCTGTTGGTGGACCAGCCTTTCTCTGCAGAAGTATTGACATCACTGGTGGAGCTCACTAGATTTGAGACGCTGACCCCACGATTTTCAGCCACGGTCCCTCCATGTTGGGTGGAGGTTCAGCAGGAGCAACAGCAGAGGCGACATCCACAACATCTGCACCAGCAGCACCATGGGGATGCAGCCCAGCATACTCGCACCTGGAAGCTGCAGTCCGACAGGTACAGCAAAACAGTCAAAATTGAAAATGCAATCTTGTTTGCTCAATCTGCAAAGCTGAGAATTTTTGAAGACCACATTTTACACACCTTAATTTACAGCATGCTTTAATTCTGTTAATGAATTTGATTTCGGTGCCATTTAAGACATTGTGAATTACTGCATGCTGTGTTGTCAGAATGCAGTCTTGGTGAACTGCAATTTTCTTAGAGATTGAAGCCATCATCAGTGTTTCCCCCACATCACAAACTCTGTACCCATGTCATAGGTTACGGTCCCCCCCCCCCCGCCCCGATACCATCTCTGGCCGAACCGGACTTTCGCAACTTGGTGTCCGATTCAAACCCAATCTGAGCCTCCCACCCAATACTCCATCACAATGACCACCTATGTAATACAGGTTGAACCTCCCTTGTCCAGACCTCCCTTATCTGGAACCACCCCTCGTCCAGAACCATTTCCGGCCACCGGGTGGCGCATGCGCAGAACTCCGACATAAACAAATTGAAGTCCTTCCTCACTGCTGACTCTTGCAGTCGTTGACCTGACCTCGCAAACCCCCCCCCCCCACAAATGATCTCTCTACCGCACTCCGACCCCCAAGCCAGCCAGCCCCAATATCCCCTTGCTCAGTACCTGTACCATCCAGTTTAATGTGACCACACTTCGTCCGTAAAAATCCCTTATTCAGAACATGCCAGGTCCCAAGGATTCCGGATAAGGGAGGTTCAACCTGTATTGCCCACCTCCACCCCATCTCTGCTTATCTGCTGTTGAAGTCCTTATGCATGCTTTTGTTATATCCAGCCTCGACTATTCCAGTCCTCACCTGGCTGGTCCTCATTCTCCACCCTCCATAAACTTCAGCTCATCCAAATGTTTGCTGGCCGCATCAACTCCTACTTAACCATGAGTTATGTTTTCGCTGACCTCCATTGGTTTCTGGTTCCCC
Organism: Pristiophorus japonicus; assembly: GCF_044704955.1. NCBI lineage: Eukaryota > Metazoa > Chordata > Chondrichthyes > Pristiophoridae > Pristiophorus > Pristiophorus japonicus. The sequence continues at coordinate 34,993,378 of NC_091985.1, read as the reverse complement.
AATGCCTGAGATTTAAAATTCTCATCATTGTGTTTGATTCCCTACATACTTATACTTTCATATCTCTCTAACCTCCTCCAGTACTGTAACCACCACTGAACTCTCCATTCTTCTGACTCTGGCTGGCCTTTTGTGTGTCCCACACCCTACGCACCTCCCTCCTTCGCTCCACAATTGGCGGCCGAACCTAGGCCCCATTCTCTGCCCTAAACCTCTCCCTCTCTTTAAAACCTCTCTTTGTCCAAACTTTGGTTACCCTATCTATTATTTCTTCCCTTGGTGGATGACTGTTTTTGGTTTTGCTTTTGTGAAGTGCTTTGAGACATGTTTCTGCGTTGCAGGCACTATATAAATGTGGTGGTGTTGCTGTTACAGAAATGAAGCATTTTTAACTTGTTTATATATTGGATTCTTCCTAGCTGGTCACAGCACTACTGGGTTAATATTGGCTAGCTGTTTCTGCAGGCTGCAAAGAATACATGGATGAACTTCAGCAATTGTACATCCCTGTCTAGAGTAAAAATAAAATGGGGAAGGTGGCTCAACTGTGACGAACAAGGGAAATTAAGGATAATGTTAAAACCAAGGAAGAGGCATGTAAATTGGCTAGAAAAAGCAACAAACCTGAGGACTGGGAGAAATATAGAATTCAACAGAAGAGGACTAAGGTTTTAATTAAATGGGGGAAAATAGAGTATGAGAGGAAGCTTGCAGGGAACATAAAAACTGACTGCAAAAGCTTCTATAAATATGTGAAGAGAAAAAGATTAGTGAAGACAAACGTAGGTCCCTTGCAGTCAGATTCAGGTGAATTTATAATGGGGAACAAAGAAATGGCAGACAAATTGAACAAATACTTTGGTTCTGTCTTCACGAAGCAAGACACAAATAAACTTCCGGAAATTCTAGGGGACCCAGGGTCGAGTGAGGAGGAGGAACTGAACGATATCCTTATTCGACGGGAAATTGATGAGATTGAAGGTCGATAAATCCCTGGGACCTGATAGTCTGCACCCCAGAGTACTTAAGGAAGTGGACCTAGAAATAGTGGATGCATTGGTGATCATTTTCCAATAGTCCATCGACTCTGGATCAGTTCCTATCAACTGGAGGGCAGCTAATGTAACACCACTTTTTAAAAAGGGAGGGAGAGAGAAAACGGGTAATTATAGACCGGTTAGCCTGACATCAGTGGTGGGGAAAATGTTGGAATCAATTATTAAGGACGAAATAGCAGCGCATTTGGAAAGCAGTGACAGGATCGGTCCAAGTTAGCATGGATTTATGAAGGGGAAATCATGCTTGACAAATCTTCTGGAATTTTTTGAGGATGTAACTAGTAGAGTGGACAAGGGAGAACCAGTGGAAGTGGTGTATTTGGACTTTCAAAAGGCTTTTGACAAGGTCCCACACGAGATTGGTGTGCAAAATCAAAGTACATGGTATTGGGGGTAATATACTGACATGGATAGAGAACTGATTGGCAGACAGGAAGCAGAGAGTCGGAATGAACGGGTCCTTTTCAGAATGGCAGGCAGTGACTAGTGGAGTGCCGCAGGGCTCAGTGCTGGGACCCCAGCTCTTTACAATATACATTAACGATTTAGATGAAGGAATTGAGTGCAATATCTCCAAGTTTGCAGATGACACTAAACTGGGTAGCGGTGTGAGCTGTGGGGAGGATGCTAAGAGGCTGCAGGGTGACTTGGTTAGGTGAGTGGGAAAATGCATGGCAGATGCAGTATAATGTGGATAAATGTGAGGTTATCCATTTTGGGGGCAAAAACACGAAGGCAGAATATTATCTGGATGGCGGTAGATTGGGAAATGGGGAGGTGCAACGAAACCTGGGTGTCTTGGTTCATCAGTCATTGAAAGTTGGCATGCAGGTACAGCAGGCGATGAAGAAGGCAAATGGTATGTTGGCTTTCATAGCTAGAGGATTTGAGTATAGGAGCAGGGAGCTCTTACTGCAGTTGTACAGGCCTTAGTGAGGCCTCACCTGGAATATTGTGTTCAGTTTTGGTCGTCTAATCTGAGGAAGGACATTCTTGCTATTGAGGGAGTGCAGCGAAGGTTCACCAGACTGATTCCAGGGATGGCTGGACTTGCATATGAGGAGAGACTGGATCAACTGGGCCTTTATTCACTGGCGTTTAGAAGGATGAGAGGGGATCTCATAGAAACATACAAGATTCTGATGGGACTGGACAGGTTAGATGCGGGAAGAATGTTCCCGATGTTGTGGAAGTCCAGAAGCAGGGGATATAATCTTAGGATAAGGGGTAGGCCACTTAGGACTGAGATGAGGAGAAACTTCTTCACTGAGTTGTTAACTTGTGGAATTCCTTGCCGCAGAGTTTTGTTGATGCCAGTTCATTGGATATATTCAAGAGGGAGTTAGATGTGGCCCTTACGGCTAAGGGGATCAAGGGGTATGGAGAGAAAGCAGGAAAGGGGTACTGAGGGAATGATCAGCCATGGTCGTATTGAATGGTGGTGCAGGCTCGAAGGGCCGAATGGCCTTCTGCACCTATTTTCTATGTTTCAAATACACACCCCATACTGACTGATTTACAATTGGTCTTGATATAATCGGTTGATTGCTGCCATTCCCTTAAATGGGGACCTGTGTCTTGGATCATTCAGTGTTTGAAATTGATCGATAGGCCAAGTCCTTCTACACTTCAGTTACAAGCATCCTGTGGGGCTATTTACAGTACATGTGTATTTGGAAGTGTGTGGGCAATGCTGTCTTTTGTGAGCCTTGATTGCAGTTTCAGGTGTACTTAAATGGGAAGCTCTCGGGGAGGGAAATTGGATTTTTAGTTTCTACTTTGTATTCTAGCCTATAGTGGTTTACCTCAAGTTTTGAATGATTCCACACTACAGCAGGAGGGATTTTAATGAAACTTCCTCGTCCTATGGAAGAAGTTCAGAGGAAATTTAGTGCACGCCCAAAAGTCTGAGTTCTCATCTTCCCACTCTATTTATTTGTCAAAGCTCAACGAGGTGTGTTTTTATGCACGTTCACTTGAACATTATTTTCCAGATTGCTTCACCAGCAGTGTTTGTTTTCTGAGAATTTGAGCTTTAAGATGTTGGATAAAATTGACTTTCAAATTTGTATAATTTAGTTGGTTTCAGCTCCTGGGATATCAGCATTTGGGAATGTCGTTTTCTGTGCAACACCGTTGTGTAGTGCATGATTAATTATATATTTCTGCATGTTTTTTTTTTAATAGCACCAGCTGGGAGGAACATGTCTTTGAGCTGGTTTTGCCCAAAGCCTGCATGGTTGGGCATGTGGACTTCAAGTTTGTCTTGAATTCAAACATCACAAACATTCCACAGATTCAAGTCACTTTATTGAAAAACAAGGCACCTGGTTTGGGTAAAGTCAATGGTAAGGATGTGTTTTTGTCAACTTTCGTCTGTATTGTTCCCTATTGCAAATATGGTTTTTTTTATTTGTGGATGTATTTGCAAGGCCAGCAATATACAAGAACCTAAAGTCCCTTGTAATGAACTGTAAATAAATTACATGTGAAGGGGGGTGTGTGAAGCCTTAAAATGGTAAGTTGCGTTATTTCGTTAAGGATCTTGTTTATTGCTTCCAGTGTCATCTATATTTAGATAAATGGTGTTATTGGGATCAAGGATTTAGAGTAAATTTACTATAATTGTAGTAAATGACAGTAATTCCTTATTTCTTGCAGAATCCGCAGTAGACAAGCAGATATTCTTTCCGTTATCTCCAGCTTCTCATGTGGAGGTAGAGAGAAATGGAAGACCTGGTCTTGCTGATTTAAATGAAGACATGCAGTACACCATGGATGTAGATGAGTCTCAAGGTTAGCTAAAATGTACCATTTGGGAAAAAAACTCCACAATATTTATAGAACTGATTGATCTTAAACATGATTTGAAAGATACCCGCTGTCTAGCGACTTGCAACTGGCATCAAAATTTGAAGCCTTATGCTTAAAATACCCTTGCACAAAATTTAAAGGCATTAATTAGTGTAGCATTAAGTTCAAATAGTTGTTTGGAGAAGACATGAATATGTGCAATTTGTGTTGTCTTTTCTTGATGCCTTTGACATTTTAATTTGCGTACAGTAGGGAGAGAAGAGTCAAATCTGAATGAAGTTACCTTCCCGCCGCTGACCTTGTAATACAGATAATCCATTTACCGATGCTGCTGTGCTCTGCAGTTTTTGTTTTAAAGTTCCTAAAGGAACAATGCTACTGATTATTCAAGGAAATAGCCCAGTTTGAATTTCAATCAAAGATCCAGTTACACAAGTAAATAGTAGATGGAATTCAAACTTTGTTAATGCCTACTTGGGGGAATGTGAACAAACACATGTTAATATTTAGTGAGAGGTTATGACCACACACATAGATTTGGTAACTGCTAATTTTGTATTTCTGTTCAGTTTTATTTCAATGGTGAAAATATACTATCAGAAAAAAATCTTGCAGTTATGAAGGACTTCTCACTGAGTCATAAAACTAAATATTTGAGAAAGCTTGAATAAATTCTTGAGGCACGAACTGTGATTTAAGAATTTTGCATCCCTAAAAACAAAGCGTCTTTTTACTCCTGCCTTGTCCTTCCCTTTCTTTCCACATCCAGGGTATGCATTATCCCTTGACTGATTGTAGTCCTGTATTCTATTCTTCCAAGAGCTACCCATTGTAATTAGTCTGGTGACTTTGTTCCTTACCTCGGGTGAAGTGCCCAGCTTCTCCGCACAGCTGACATTCAAATCTCGAGAATCAGGAGTACTACTCCATCGACTACCATTGCACGTAGAATTCGGGCATTCATGGCATGGGTCACTTCCCTTAGTTTGTGACTCTTCAGTAAAATAAAAGATTTTTGAAAAGCCCCTTTATTTATGCTTTTGAATATTATTCTAGGCATGGAACTGAGTTAATTGCAGTATAGTGGAAGATTGCTGCTGTCCAGATCGGAAAGGCCTGCCAAATTCTGTTTCTGTAGGTGGCAAAGTTGTGTTAGTAGTTTGCTGACTAGATACAGTGCTTTATAGCAATGGTATCCTTCGTTGCCGGGACTTTCAGGAGATTGAGGGAGGTCCTGTCCTACAGATGTAGGCCGATTTTAGAGTTTACTTAGTGGGTGTAGGAGACTATCCCAGCAGGAAGTGTAGCTTGCATCAGTGGATATTTCATTTCACCCACTCCCATCTTAGTTGGAAATGGTTCTTTGCATGTGATTGTTTCAAAATATTACAGCACAAAGGTGTATGACTAAACCTTTCCTTCCATTCCAATACTGAGAAGGTCCCAGGCTGTGTCAGTTCCTGGAGGAACACAAGGAAGATATATTGTGTGGACCCGTATGGTTGGCCAGTGGTCTGGATCTTTCAGGACATGCTGGAATGCTGACACTCACTAGCCCTAAGCTAATTAAAGGTAAGATCAAGTTGGATTAGCCATGATTACATCGAAAGACATTTTTTTTTATGGCAATATATTAAGTATAGTTTTGAGTTAAATGAGCTTGATCAGTCTCAGCCTAGCTTTGAGGGGCTGTGGAACCACAATGCTAATTGCATATAATTTGGCATTAAATGAATCATCTCATTTAGATGCTAGATTTAGATACTGGTTGAACCTCCGTTATCCAGAACTCCCTTATCCAGAACCACCCCTCATCCAGAATCATTCTCGGTAGCGCATGCGCAGAACTCCATGAACAAATTGAAGTCCTTCCTCATTGCTGACTCCCATAATCGCTGGCCTGACCCAACGATCTGCTGCCCCCCTCCCCAATCTCTCTGCCACATTCTCAACCCCAAACCAACCAACCCCGATATCCCCTTGCTCAGTACCTGTACCATACAATTTCACCTGACCACCCCTTGTCTGGAAAAATCAGGTCCCTAGGGTTCTGGATAAGGGAGGCTCAACCTGTACTGTTGTCTCTCTGGCACAGTAACGGCGATTTTTCTGTGGTTATATTTTTGGAGCACATTGGAGTGAATTTTGACTCTAGCAGTTGATTAGGTATAGTAAAGCTCATGCAAAGGTGGAAAAAATCAGCTCACTTTGAGTAGAATAGAGCTCTGAAATAAATTTCTACAAAAACTTTCATACAAGATTTTACTTTTGAAATATGCTTGCACTGTATCAGAATAAAGTAACTGAGTTTTTTAAAAAAAGATAAAAGTTGCTTGAAAATCCAAGTATGATGCCATTTCCTTTGACTCCTTGCCTATGTGACCGGAAATTTTTTGCACCACTTGCTTTTTGTGGTTAATGAAATGTGAACTGGAAAAATATCCACTTAATCTCTTTTTTTCCCCCCCACACACACACACACACACACACACACACACACACACACACACACACACACACTTTTTGTCGTAACATCGATATCAAGTGGTGAAACTACAATGCAATTAGAACGTATCTGAAAACTGAACACGATTGATTGGGGAGTGGGTGGTATTTGTGCTTTGCCTACTTAAACTTAACATTCTTCATTTTTTGGCTCTTCTCAGCGGGCATGGCTGGTGGCAAGTATCGGTCATTTTTAGTTCACATCAGGTCGGCTAATGAGAAGCCAAATGAAGAGAATTCTAATGGCAGTGGAATAAGACCAGTCATGAGAATGCAAGCCTCGAAGCCGCAGAATAGCAAGAGTCACTCTCTTGCTTCGTTACTTGCTAAAGTTACAGCAGGAAAGGTATAGTAGTGGTCTGCAAAAGACAACAGATTTGAACCTGTACTTCACATGAACTTGGTCGGCTTTAGTATATGAAAATGAATGTACGCTTCTGTGTTGGTGTACTTGTAAATTTCTTTCTTTTTAACAGGAGAAACCATCCACCTCAAAAGCAACCGAGTCTGGCAGCTCTAAGAAACCTGACAATCTCAGAGGCTGTGATCTGCTTCAAGAAGTTTCTGTTACTATTCGAAGATTCAAGAAAACTTACATCCCAAAAGAAAGGTGATTTAGGGATTTTTATTGACTTTTTGAAAAGGGCTTGAAAATCCAACCTCTGTTACTGCTTTCCTTCTTGACACCTTCCTGCACAATTCAAGTGCAATTGCTGGGTACATTATTGCAGGTACTTCTCCCAAAAGATAAGTGTATCTGCAGCTGGGATATTTTAGCAGTTACTTGACTATGTAGTGGGGGGAGGTGGGGAGGAGAGCATGAAATGGTTAAGTGGGCATAGAAAACTCTGTACCAACATAACTTGATTGACTATCACCTCAGTTGGATTTGGCACCTCAAATAGTGTGACAAATGTTTTGGATCACTAACTAACTAACTGAAATAGTTGGCTGAAGTATAATTTGGGAAATCGTGCAATCTCAGACACATATTTTGTGTCTTAGGACCATTGGAGTGTACAGTTTTGAAGCTTAAGGTATTGGCTTTTTGAGGTCTTTGTGATTTTAGTAACATTAAAGGTGTCCTATATCTCACCCCATCCACATTGATCCAAAGTGGATTTTTAGACACCCTTCGACCTAAAAGTAGCAGTATAACTCAGTGTGCCAAGTGTACTCAAGTTGTTTCACACACATTTGACTTTGCACAAAATGCAATATAACTCCAGCCTGATCCTTTGAGGGTGTCATTTTGACGGTTCAGGTACATTACATTTTTGGAGGTGATTCCTAGTGGAGAACAGAAATTTCCCATGGAAGGGAAAGATTCAACTTGTACCACTCTTGGCATAATAGATAATGGTGTGAAATGCATGGGAGTAACAATCTTTTTCTCTCTTTTTCCACCCCCCCCCCCCCTTGTCCCTCACCACCCTCCTCATTCCCTCAGTTGCTAAGGAATATGGGTTGTACATATTTGTGCATTTAAGTTTAAAAAAAAAAAAAATGCAAGTGGCAAAATTAAGGCAATAAAAGCTCTCTGTGAAAGATGTTTGCTGTGGGGTTTCTTGGGATAATTCCTGCTTTTGTCTTTTTTAGGGTGCAACGGTGTGCCATGTTGCAGTTTTCTGAGTTTCATGAAAAGCTGCTTGATACACTCTGCAAGAAGTCGGATGATGGTCCTGTCACAGAACATGCTCAGAGCCTTGTGTTGGATATTCTCTGCTGGTTGGCAGGCGTGCATGCAAATGGACTTTGCAGGTAGGATGAAATGTGCAGCAGTGTGCAAGCTGAAACTTGTATAGATCTTGCAATGCATCAGCATTAATATTTGCATGTGAACAGTAGATTTTTTTAATTTTACCCACGCAATCCAGATAATTATAATTTGAAGTGCAACTATGCTGTTTGCCTCATCATTCTTGTTAATAATTGAGTCCTTGGCTGCTGTTTTGTAAGTAGAATGTTAGATATTGCAAATCTATGGATGTGTTTTTGAAGTGGTTTTGTTCTATGAACTTTTCCAAATACAGTTTCAGAGATAGCAAAGAAAGCCTGCACGCAAAAACCAAGAAACGACTCACTGGCATTGTACGAGTTTGCTTCTTTGAAGCCGGTCGCAGTATAGCCCACAAATGTGCCCGGTTCCTCGCACTTTGTATAAGGTCAGAAATATCCTATCATAAAAATTCATTTGCCATTTGTTTTTTTTAAACAGTTCTTGTAATCTAACAGACAATAAATGGCTAGTTACAGATTGCATAAAGAGAAAAGTTTATTGTTTTTTGGCTGTAATGGATGACCTGTTTTAAGTTGGATCTATTTTCATGTGTTTTTTTTTAACAAAACTTACAATAAGCATTTTCCCCATTCTTTTCAGTAATGGGAAAGCAGATCCAAGCCAACTGGGATTTGGAGGAGCTCTATTGAAAGCTTTACTTGATAATTTGCCTTACTTGCCTGCAGCAGCAACTGGTGGTAGGTTTTCTATTGCTAACTATATAAAGAGAGTTCTGCGTGAAAAGTATTATAATAGCCTGATTTTTGCACTGAATTGCTTGATTTTACAATTCCGTTAATTATCATTTCCTCTTCTCGTTCATTTGATAAGTACCTCTTATCCTCGCTCCACTAAATTTATCGCTACTAGTCTTTTTCTGCTGGAGGAGCTTGAGGGATGCTGTCAAAAAATCTTTTGTTCTCTACCACCACAAGAAGTGCAGCATTTTTACAGATCTTGAGCACCTCTGCTCTTTTTGAAAATGTATTAACTATGATTTGTGTGGTACTTAGGAGCACCATAAGCTAAAGCTGCAATCACCTGCTCTGCTGTGTCTGGATTTTCCTGCTCCCATGCTCCCTGTACTTGGAGAATATTCAGAGTGCGATTTGGGAGCCAGAGCATACCCATGCTGCTTCATGATGTAAAATTGCTTTTGGCACCATTACCTAATTTTCTGTATTTTCTTTGGGTGGGAGAGGAGAGGAAGAATCAAGTATCCAAGGAGAGCTTTGTGTTAGGGGCAGATGTTCATGCCATTGGGGTAGGCTTGGGAAAATGGTGATGTGCAGTGGAATAGTTATTTAATCCATGGAGGTGACTAATGGATATACCAGCCTAACCATTTGATTGAGCAGTATTGATTAACCTCTTCCCCTTCCTTAGTATTAATCCTGACGACGATTTTTCCTAAATGTTGGAATTTTTTCCCCCAGTATTTTAGAATTTGCATCATGAAATGTGGGCCATTAACTATTTTTACTATAGCTTGGTTCATAGTATCTGGTGAGGTCCTTCACTAGGGCCTATTTCAGCATACATAATGATGCCATTTATTCTATACAAGCTCAAAACTGTTTTACATTGAATTTTTGTTTCATTTATGCAATACTGAGCTTGAAAGCCATTGCATGATCACCTGCTCCTCAGGGTCTTGATAGCACTTGCATGTCACACTAGCAATTTCTAGTGGTATCTAAATGTTTTTGACTTATTATTATACTTGTAATTTAGTTGAAACAGGCTTTTGGTTTTTGCTTTAGTCCAGCTTTAAGTTGTTAGTATAAAACTCTATGTTCCAAATTAAATGTGATTCTTTTGATGTAGGTTGCACACTGAGAATAATTTAGAGGTGACCGTATGATTCATCACTCTATTCTCCTTGCTGTATGCAATCTTTTTACAGGGTGGGTGGTAGGGGGTGGAGAAATTAGCCACATGTATGCTAAGTGTTCTTAAATTGATACCCTCCTGAGAATCTGCAGTGTAAACTGAGGTGCTCCAGTCAGACTGCTGATTTGGACTAGAGTGCAAATTGAAGGGCACCAGGGCTCAGTGGGTATGACATGGTCAGACCCTGAATGAGTACATGTACATATCATAGAATTACATAGAACATAAAACACAAACAGGCCATGTTGGCATTTATGCTCCACTTGAGCATTGGGGGAAGAATTGTATTTTTTTTTAAATAGCCTCAAGTTCACCCCCAAAAATGTGTTCTAACTTTAGAAATAATTGTGTTTCTTTTTGATGGGGACAGGTTCTGTGTTCTGGTACTTTGTACTGCTGAATTATGTTAAGGATGAAGATCTGGCTGGATGCAGCACAGTTTGTGCATCTCTTCTCACTGCTGTTTCTAAACAGCTGCAGGACCGGCTCACACCTCTTGAAGCTTTACTTCAGACCAGGTTAGTAAAAAGAATATAGCAGCAACAACAATTGGACTTTTAAACAGAGAAATTTACATTAAATGGTAAATCACTATTGCTGGGGAAAATATTTGAAGTTTACCCATGCAAGACAATTTCTAAACTCAAATTCATATTTCCACTTAGCAAGAATTAAATTAAGTAGATGAAGTAATCCTGAAGAGTTTATTAAAAAAAAAAACCACAAATCTTCTGGTAGATTGAGTTAAGTTGGGTAGGACTGGGCTTCAACAAACTACAAGAAAGCAGATAAACAAATTGAAGGACTAAAAATTGAGGGAGTAACAAAGTTTCAAGTGGAATTCTCGATCTTTTTTGATATATTTTAAAAAATATATTTAGGATGTGTTTAAGTTCCTGTAAAATACTGTTGGTGTTGTGACCATTCTATTATTTCAGTACACTTTTCCACAAGCTTCTTTACTTAGTTTAGTAGATTAACAGTTGCCCTTCACTTAGTATCCACTTAGATCTACCCAATATATAAATGCTAAATATTTCATTATCCTAAATATTCAGTGGCAGAAGGCTGCCAGTGTAAAATTAGACTAATTGTAGACACTAAGGGCCCAAGTTTCCACATGATTTGCGCCTGATTTTTAGGAGCAACTGGTGGAGAACGGACTATCTTAGAAATCGCAATTCTCCACATTTTTTTTTCTGCAGTTCTAGTCAGGTAGAACAGTTCTACTTTGGAACAGAATTTTTTCTTCAAAAGGGGGCGTGTCCGGCCACTGACGCCTGATTTCAAAGTTTCCACAGTGAAAACGTACTCCAAACTAAGTTAGAATGGAGCAAGTGAAGATTTTTTGTAGAACTGAAAAAAACCTGTTCTACACATTAAAAAAAAATCAGGCGCAGGTTACAAATTAGGCGTCCAGAACGAGGTGAGGTGGAGGTGGGGGGGGGGGGGGGGGGGGGAAGGGAAGTCATTAAATTCTACAATAAATCCTTATTTATACTTCTACAAATATTATACAAATAAATCCAACCTGAATAAACATTTATAAGCAAAGAAAAGATTAAATAAACCATCTTCCTACCTGTGAAAGTGCTTCAGGCACGGAGAATGCTGCAGTCAGCCTGAGGCGCCCGTTCTTTCCCGCGGGGTGGGGGGAGGCGCCCGTTCTTCCCGCGGGGAGGGGGGGGGGGGGGGGGGGGGAGAGGAGAGAAGAGAGAAGACAGTGAGAAGGCTGAACAGCTACAAAGAACTACAAAAATGGCCGAGTGGCAATGTTTTTTTCACACTGAGCATGCGCGAACGCTCCAATGCACAGCATTGCCGGCAGGAAAAAAAAGTAATTTAAATAGTACCCGCCCCCTCCCACTTACAAAATCGGCGTGAGTGTAGGCTCCGCCCCCGGCAGACAAGTAGCTGCAGAACGCTCCAGAATCGCGAGGTTTTTTTTTTAGGCGTGAAAAACGGGGCGCCAGTTTTTTATCGTGTGGAAACTTGGGCCCTAAAACTTTATACTAACCTCAAATTAATTTCTGTACTCCTTTGTACAATGTTTAGTTCAGCTCAAGGTAAGATGATTGGGACTACAGATTCAAAAGAAAAATCAGCCTTATTGATATTTCTGATTTATAGTATAACTATTTACCTGCACTAATTGGGAGGGAAACCCAAATAATTATCACTAAACTGTAATGGTGGATATGTGAAATTTTTCACTGTTCACATGAATGTTGAGAAAAATGTCTCAGTACAATTCTAGATTTTGTCCTTGCAAGCTGAGAAGCATTTTGAGCTGTGTACTTGGAGGAGGAAGTGCTGGTGGTTACAGGGCAGTAGTGAGAGCAAATTGAGGGATGAATTAAGATATCGCAAGGGTATTGGCACAACAAAATGACATATCAATTTTTCTATCGCTTATTGATCTTTGATTATATGCATTCATTCTCATTGACCAGGTCTAATGGACATTAAGATATAGTGGGTGGGCCATTCATAGACCGCATAAGTTATTTAACTGTCGTACTTTTCCCTTGTTGCGTGTGTCGGCAAGCTGTGCACTCTCCGTGTGTCTTTCTCTGTAGTGACTGGCCTTTGTTTGTCAAGTGGAGGAACATGGATTGAATCTGTAACCCCCTCGATTCTGGCAAAGCAGACTAGGGCACAAACCTAGTCTGCTATTGTACCATGTTATTATTAAGGATGTTGAACCAAATATGTTGTATTAATCATCTGGAAAAACAATATTTTGATGGGAGACTTGTTCAGCCAGGTTTTTTCCACTTCCAATCTCTTCTTGCAGCGATTCCTTCTGGGAGGTAGATCCATGGATGTTCAGTAATCCTCTGGTGGTACCTCCATTCTTCGCACATGGTTTCAGGCATAAGGGTCCCCAAATTTTGATCAGCATGTGACATGGGAAATGAATCCTTTACTTGTACGACTGCCTTGTATCCACACTTGGCAGCCGGGGCCACTGAATAGGTATCAGGAATGGAAACATTGGACAGTTTAAAACCTCCCCCCACTTTCCTTTTAGCCTGGTGACACTGAGGCAAATTATAGTGCATTACCGCTGCAATGCCCAAGATTAGCTAACTTAGTACAGAGCAATGATTACAAAGAGAAGGGTTTTAAACAGAAAAATGTTTTCCGATTTTTATATTTACAAAGCCAAAGAAATGTAATGATAATGGAAGAAGAAATGCATTGTTTTGCTGATTTTAAAATGTTTAGTGTAATTCTAATGTATTCTGACATTTGGATGCTAACTTAATTAAATGAATATGAAAGTACTATAAATTTTTTATTCGCTGATGGTCACTGTTTTCATTTTCATTTTTCCTCCCGGTTGGTTATATTTGGTACTCAAACGGTTTTGAAATTTCAGGTACGGTTTGTACAGCTCACCCTTTGATCCAGTTCTGTTCGACTTAGAAATGGGTGGTTCATCCTGCAAAAATGCCTACAATAGTAGCATGGGTGTACAGTCTGATGAAATAGATCTTTCTGATGTATTATCAGGTGAGAATACAGAAGATACAAGTTACTGAAGCCAATAAATGCTACTTTGATTCCAGTGGAAATGTTTTTCCTGCACTGTGCTGATTGACCTATTCCCCAAATGCCATAGAGTTTTAATAGAGACAATGCTGAAGTTCTGTTAGTTTGTTCAAGGAATGAGTTCAGGACAACAATCACTGTTGGCTGGTAGTATAAAATGCATATGGAGAGACTTATTCGTGTACAGGAAAGCTTCAGTTTACCACACTGTTTTCACAGCCTATTTTATATTGTGTCTCGATTCCTGGGGCCAAATAACACTAGTGTATTACATTTAAGATTTTGAATGTGTAGACAGGGAAAGACCAACTGATCCATCAAGCCGGCCCCACACCACAATGGCCTTTCGCCTCATTATACAAAGAATGAGACTGCTGTTTCTATCCCCTAAAGCATTGGATGCGTTCAGTGCCAGTACATTTGCTGCCTGAACTGGTCTGCATAAATAAAAACCTTCTAGTACAGATATTTTACAAACCAGTTCTGAACATTGGGTGTATGCATGAAGTAAGTTTTTACGAGGTTGGTAGATTTTTTAAAAAGCATAGATCATTAAAATGTCATGAACAGATACAGAAAATAATCAAAAAGGCAAATGGAATGCTAGCCTTTATATCTCGAGGGCTCGAACACAAGGGGGTAGAAGTTATGCTGCAGCTGTACAAAACACCAGTTGGATCACACCTAGAGTACTGAAAGCAGTTCTGGGCACCACACCTTAGGAGGGATAATATTAGCCTTGGAGGGAGTGCAGTGTAGGGTTACCAGATTGAAGTTTTCAAGATATTAAGGGGAACCGATCGGGTAGTTAGAGACTGTTTCCACTGGTTTGAGTCTCGGACTGTCCGGCAGGGGGAGCCATCATCTTTTTAAAAAGAAAAAAATGAGAGCCTGACCTGTCGGGAGTAATATTACACACATTTCTGCGCACACGAACCCTTTCCCGCAATTGATGCTCGATCAATTGTTAATTTAAAATTGGAGATTGATGGCTATTTGTTAACCAGAGTTATTAAGGGATTATGGGCCAAAGGTGGGTATATGGAGTTCGGTCGCAGATCAGCCATGAATGGCGGAACAGGCTCGAGAGGGGCTCAATGTTCCTACGCAGATTTACTTTGAGTTATGGTGCAGGCTGCTGACTTAGTTACGTTAACTTTGCGCTTGCTGTGTTGTGATGCCATCTTAATGTGACACATTGCGCCTAAAATTCTGGTCGGGGCTTCCTTCGGTTGAACGCCTCCGACCTGAAACTTTTCTACGAAGCACCTGGTGGTCCCGGAGGTGCCTTGGATTCCAGTCAGAGGCTTTCTCTTCCCGTGCTTCGCAGCACGTCCACGTCTTCTAGATACACAAGTAAAAGCTGGAGTAACGCGAGACCAGACAACCAATTATGATACAGTATTCTCATTGATAGCAATGGGAACTCCGTATCTGAGTTCTCATTGCTATCAATGAGAAAAAAACACACAACACGTTAAACACAAAAAAAAACCCTTATATATTTAAAATAATTGAAATTAAAGTTAATTAAATGTTTTAGAAAAAATATATATTTTTTTGGAAATATTTTAATAGGATTTAAAATAAACTTACCTTAGTGGACAGGGTTTTTAATTGTGTATTTAAATTTTATTTTTATGCTTTAAAACTCTTACGCTGGTAAAAGTAAGCGTACGCTGGTAAAAGTAGGCGACGTGCCTGCTTTTACCAGGTGCAAGAGTTTTAAAGACATTCGCTAGGCAAGAGTTGGGTAAAAAGCCCAATCTTGCCCGCCCGAATGTCCTGGCTGCGGGATTGCGGAGGATCCGTCGAGACAAATCTTGATTGATCGCAAAAGCCGGTTTTCGGCGTATGCGCGTTGCCGGTTCCATACGTATTCCGTTCGGACTCGGCGAGGCCAGGATTTCAGGGCAATAGTTGCTTCCCTGATTTAGTACTGTGAGGCAAGAGAAGTGGCACTGCAGCATCGAAGGAAGCTTTTTCATACTGCTCTAAGAGTAGGTGTTCAGCTACTGCTCCAGAAGCATCAGTGGCATCTATGCCAATTTACCCGTGACACAGGTCTGCCTGCTTTTAGAGATAAGTGATGCTGTTTTTGTATTACTGGACTTTCGGGTCCTTTTTTTTTTCTCCCCCTTCCTCCCCAAAGCCATATGGCAAGTTGAAGTTGTAATGGCATGTGTGATGCAGCTGACACTATGTAATGCTGCATTGCAGTATAAAGAGGCAGATTTCATCGCATCAATAGCCCAAGAATATGATAGAATTACCACTTGAATCAGTTCTGTAATATAAAGAGGCACGACTATGGGCAATTCATGCTGTTCTTCGTTGCTCTGTATGTATGCCACCAATCACTTTGCACAGGTTGTATACAGTGATGTTTAACATTGCGTGTCCACAGTAAAAATGCACTGAACGACTCGTAATGGGATAATTTTGTGGACAGAAAATATAAATTGTGGCATTTTAAATGTTCAGGTTAAACTCGGTCCCTGGTTATAAGTTTTGCTTAATGCTTTTAATCTTTGCTGACTGTTGAGCCCTGATAATATTCAGGCAGCTTTTTGTATTGAATGAAGTATCCCTTTCAATACACTACCCTTAAAATTTGAATCTTACTTTATGGAGGTAAAGGACTTGTATAGTTTTGACCACAGTATTTGGTTAAAGACTACGACAAATAGTTTTCTCCATTAAAGATACAGCTGTCATTTTATAATGTAAGCCTTTCTAGTCAAATTAGATATTTCGCTCTAATTTTGAGCATTTCTTTCTGGTTTCCTGCCCCCCAGCCCTTTAATTGCTCCTTCTCTCCCCTCCCCTTTCTTGCATCTTCTCATCCCTCACTCCACTTCCACCTGTCTGTCCTTGCTCGATGTGCACTAAATGTAAGGGGCTTAATTTAACTGTAAATGTGTCTCCTTCTGCAGGGAATGGGAAAATGAGCAGTTGTGCAGCAGCAGAGGGCAGTTTCACAGCTCTGACTGGACTCTTGGAAGTGGAACCTCTGCACTTCAGCTGCATTTCAACCAGTGATGGCACGAGAGTGGAGAGAGATGATGCAAGTAAGTTGAAGTACTAAATGATGGAGGGATAATGGTTATTTCTATAGAACGCGGGCCCCTTTTCAGCGTGACCAATTCAAATGGGTTAATCTCACCACCCTGCCTAACTGGGATGGCCAAAGGGAATATAAAGATGGCAACTCTCTTATCTTCCCATGTGCCACTAAATGTCCCAACATGAATGCAAATGTAAATGTTTTCTATGGAATTAATTGCTCATAAAGCTGACACAATTAGATTGCTTTTGTATTCAATGACCGAGAGTGCACAGTGGACCACGGTATCCCTCAATTGTTGTCAGAAGATCATTTGAACTGGACCGTGAAGCATTAGACATGCCTAATATTTTTTTAAATGTATAATATATCTTTCAGATCAAAATCATTATTGTATTATAACTTATGTGAACGTTTCTGCTTTCCTCCTATCTAGTGACTGGCTTTGGACTTACAACAGCAGTGGGTGGGCTTACAACCGGTACAGTAGGAGAAGCCTCAACAGCACTGAGTTCAGCAGCTCAAGTAGCCCTTCAGTCCCTCTCCCATGCTATGGCTTCAGCAGAGCAACAGCTACAGGTTCTTCAAGAGAAACAACAGCAGTTGCTAAAACTTCAGCAGCAGGTGAGCAGTGAAGTTTTAATAGTATTTGTGAATTCCGGAAACCGTGAATAAAATTTGGTGGGCCTAATTTTACCTGCCTCCTAATGTAGTTAACATGTTACCTTGACACTTAATCTAGTTAGTGATACACCTAGCAGCACTTTGATGCACAAACGAAATGTCAATATTTAGTTTTGTATTATTGTGTTGTTTATGGGAAAACCTGGTTTTAGGATGGATAATAGCAGGGATAGTTGCTTCTCACAAGCTCGGATCCTAAAACCAAATCTCATTTTTCTGTGTTCTAAGTTATAATTGGAAACCTGACGAGCTGTGATAAGGTAGTTTAATGGACTACTCTTCTTTTAAATATAACAGAAAGCCAAGCTGGAAGCCAAGTTGCATCAGACTACGGCAGCAGCAGTAGCAGCGGCAGCACCTGGAGTCGGACCTATTCACAACTCAGTGCCTTCTAGTGCCTCCACAGCTCCTGGCTTTTTCATACATCCTGCTGATGTCATTCCTCCCACTCCAAAAACAACGCCGTTGTTCATGACTCCGCCATTAACGCCACCCAATGAGGCAGTCTCTGCAGCAATCAGTGCAGAGTTAGCACAGCTCTTTCCTGGCTCAGTTATTGATCCTCATCCAGTCACTGTGGCCATTCATTCAAAAAATACCAACAAGTCCAAAACGGTATGTTTCGGGAAATCACAATTTTTAAAAAAAAATTGTGCATATTTAAATATAAGTAGGCTTTAGAAATCAATTAACTATCAATTGCATACAGTTCCAATTTAACTTTTTTAAAAAAAAACTACCTGCTGCAGTAAATTAAACTGAGAGGATGCATACATGGATTTTCACCAGGTGTTCCATAAGATGGTTTTGAGAAGGCTTGTTACGAAATTTGATGTGAGGAAATGTAGCAGCATAGGTAGAAATTTGTTGGACTGGAAACAAATGATTAGTGTTGGCAGGTGTTGTGTGAATTGGAGAACGGTAGCTAGAGGTGTATCCCAGCGGACAGTGCTAGGCCTATTTTGTTCTTGTCGATTTATATACAGATGATTTGTATTTGGGTATAGGGCAAACAATATGGAAATTTGCTGACAAATATGAGGTAATGGATTTTTTGGAGGAAAAATTAGAAATGGAGAGTATGCACTTAAAAAAAAAAAAGACATTGAATGGTATGGATGACCAGAGACACTTGGGTTCAAATATATAATTTATTGAAAGTGAGTGTGCTGGTTGAAAAAGCCAATAGCATTTTGGGTTTTTAAATAGGGGTTTAGAGTGCATGAGTAAAGAGGGAATCAATTGGTACACGGCATAATTGGAGTACTGTGTACGGTTTTGGTTGCTCAGTTACAGAAAAGGCACTTTCTGTTGCTGATCTCTGCATTGTGTCACGCGCAATGCTTGCCTGCTATTTGCCTGTGATATTTCCGTGTCACCTTGCAATCTTTAAACAGAAACTTAGAAGGTTAATAATTTGCAAATTGTTATTTGCTGAATGTTGGATGTCATGCAGCATGCTTTATTTCTGCATTTTATATGCATAATGTGAGGTAAGAAACTACGTAATGGGCACGTATAATTCATTTTTGTTTTCAGCTGGTCTGTTTGAAGAGCACTGCCAGGAATATGTTTGGGGTTGCATGATAGTTTCACACCCAAAGCATAGGTGTTTGTACCAGATTCTTGTAATGTTTTATCAATTGATTTTGGTTGTTAACTCTACAAAATGTGTTACTTTTTTGCAGAGTCCTCTGGGGACTGGTCTGGCGCTAGCAATTTCTCATGCTTCTCACTTACTTCAGCCTCCACCGCATCAATCTATCATCATTGAACGCATGCACTCAGGTACAGAAACTTTTTGTAGTTATAACAATTAGTTACCCTACACTGTAATATTTCAGAGCTGTATAAACCATTTATTTTTCTTGCTTCCTCCCCTGAATGCAACAACTGCTGCACTTTTTTTTTCAAGTGTCTGTTGTCTTGTTGCATCATGCAAATGACCATTTTTCATGTGAGCCCAAACAGATAATGTAGGCAGGCTATTTGATCAGGAAGTGCAGCACAGATGAGCTTGGTGCTGTCCTCGCCTGATGTCCATGTGCACTCACCTTCCAGCAGAGATCCAAGGCTGGCTGTCAGAAGTGTGAATTCTGGCTGAATTTTTTTTCCTTCCCTAGCCACTTGTGCCCCTACTTGTCACCTTGGTTGAGATCATTTACCAGCACAGACCACAGATTGAACCTGGGACTTTCCTGCCTTGTGCAACAAAAGTACCCGCTGATTTTAATAGTTGAGCTATTGGTGCTCTACCTGTTACTTTTAAGTCATGTCCACTTTTTGAGGTTGAGGGCATTTTGCTGAGGAAAGGAAGGAGAATAATTTTAATGGCAGTTCAGTTTTAATAGCATAGCTTTTTTTTTTTCCTTTTGTAGTTTACTTTCCTCCCTGTTTCAATTCTCCGATGCACGCCTGTTACAGAACCTTGTTATATACTGAACAAAGTATTAATTTTAATAATCCCATGCTTGTCTTTAAATTTTCTTGTTGCATATCCTTGGTACAATGATCATCTGGGCATTTTGTTGTACCGAAGAAATCTTTGAGTTAGGCAATTTAAATTGGGTTTTGTTTTTCCGATTTAGGGGCAAGAAGGTTTGTGACGCTGGACTTTGGGAGACCAATACTCTTGACCGATATATTGATTCCAACCTGTGCAGACCTGGCATCTTTATCAATCGACATTTGGACTTTGGGCGAAGAAGTAGATGGAAGACGTTTAGTGGTGGCCACAGATATTAGTACACATTCATTGATTCTTCATGATTTATTGCCGCCACCTGTTTGCAGGTTCATGAAGGTATGCACCCTGTTAAACTAAATGGAACAACAACAACTTGCACTTGTATAGCATCGTTAACATAAAGAAACATCTCAAGGTGCCTCACAAGTATAATCAGACAAAAATCGACATTGAATAAGCTCTTAATTACTGCATCTAATAACTTCAGCTCAGAGGTTGGGTTTTAGGGAGGATCTTAAAGAAGGAAAGTTGGGTGGAGATATTTAGGGACAGAATTCCAGAGCTTGGATAACTCAAGGCACGACTGAAAATGAAGAGGGGGGGTTGTGTGGTTTCAGCATGCATGTTGGATGCACTCGTAGAATCATAGAAATTTACAGCACCGAAGGAGGCCATTTCGGCACATTGTGTCTGCGCTGGCTGACCAAGAGCTATGGTCCGAATCCCACTTAATAGCTCTTGGTCCGTAGCCCTGTAGATTACAGCACTTTAAGTGCACATCCAAGTATTTTTTAAATGTAATGAGGGTTTCTGTCTCTAGCACCCTTTCAGGCAATGAGTTCCAGACCCCAACTACCCTCTGGGTGAAGACATTTCCCCTCATATATCCTCTAAACCTCCCCCCAATTTCTTTAAATCTATGTCCCCTCTGGTTGTTGACCGCTCTGCCAAAGGAAACTGGTCCTTCCTATCCACTCATTCCAGGCCCCTCAATTTTATATACCTCAATGAAGTCTCCCCTCAGCCTCCTGTGTTCCAAAGAAAACAGACCCAGCATCTCCAATCTTTTCTCATAGCCAAAATTCTCCAGTCCAGGGAACATTCTTGTAAATCTCCTCTGCACCCTTTCCAGTGCAATCACATCTTTCCTGTAATGTGGTGACCAGAACTGCACACAGTACTCCAGCTGCTGCCAAACCAGTGTTTTATACAGTTCAAGCAAAATTGACTTGCTCTTGTATTCCATGCCTCGACTAATAAAGGCAAGTATTACATATGCCTTCTTAACCACCTTATCTACCTGGCCTGCTACCTTCAGGGATCTGTGGGCCTGCACTATAAGGTCCCTTTGTTCCTCTACACTTTTCAGTGTCATATCATTTAATGTGTATTCCCTTGCCTTGTCAGACCTCCCCAAATGCATTACCTCATACTTCTCTGGATTGAATTCCATTTGCCACTATTCTGCCCACCTGACCAGTAAATTGATATTCTTATGTCTTCAGATGCTCTAATAATGACTCCACGGGACAACGTATTGTACTTGAACTGTAGTGACCTTAGTCCATTTAATGTAACTCCAGAGTGAGGATTACACATGGTGGCCTGCCTTTTATACTAGGCATCGCACACCTGTACAGGTAACCTACAAGTCTCCCACTGCAGTGCCCTCTGGTGGCACACCTTGTAATAGTACAAGCAGTAACCATGCAAGATACATAACATCACTCTCCCCCAAGTTTTTAGTGCAAATCGCCATTGTATTGACAGAGCCAAGCCCAGAGCACAATCTGGTTGACCTTGGAGGGTGGTTTCCATCTTTGGTGAGCAGGTGGTGTATCGTTGGCAGTAGAGTTGCTGGTGGTTTATATTTGTGTGTCCATGACCACGCCATTCTCTTTCTTCCCCGCCCCCCTCACCACCACATACAGATTGTGCCATAGGCTCATTACATTCATATACATTCAAGTCCAAAAAAAATTTGCATTTACAGTATTACATTCGTGGTACCGTGGTGAGGTGAGTACATTTGAATGGTGAGGTACATACATGGAATATATTTGGAGTCCGTGCCGGGGTCAGCATCAGTGTGTGAGGACAAACTAGTGCCAGAACTGCTGGATGGTGTCCAGGTAATCTGGTGGCGGCGCGGTGCCCAGTGCTGGCAGTGGGAACCCGGTTGGCTCAAGTTGCCTGCTCGGGGCTTTTGCCGTTGCTTCTAGCGGCGGGTAGGTTCACAGATGCCTGTGACGTCCCTGTCCTTTCCTTGCACCCTGGGTCGCTGCTGCTCCCTGAGGAGCAGTGCTGACTCACTTGCCTGGGCGTTACTTGGTTTGGGATCCTGGCTGGTCCCAGTCCCCTTTGGGAGAACCGTTGCGGGTGACCTTTCGTTCCCGGGTGTAGCCCTGGTGGAGATAGGGTCTGGGGGCTGAGCCTCAGCGCAGTTTGCTCTTTCAGGCTCGTGTGCCATCAGGTGCCTGAGAAGTGGAGCCGATCGGGGGCAGGGTATCGATGCCGTTGCCCTCCTGAGATCGCTTGCACTTCAGCTTGTATATGTTAGCTGCTTGTGGCCACACTCCGTGGTGCATCGCTCTGGTCCCAGGGACGCAGATGACCGCATTGGATAGTCGCTGGACCTGTGTGCTCCCGATGGGTGTTTGCCCGCTGCATTGACAGTATGCAGTTGAAATCCTGCATCGCACGACGTTTCATTACTTGTAAATAACCTGTAGCTCCGATCGCAGTCGCGCAACCTTTCCTTGCTTATTGCATGTACACAACTCTGATCATCAATTACACATTTTACATCTAACTCTCAGCTGCTGTTAGATTCAGTGTGTGGAGCTGTCCCTTTTTAAGTGTGGTCAGGGAGTGGGAGAGTGAGGAGGAGGAGCAGCGTCGAGCAGGCAGTTCAGAGGAGAGGCCCATCAGCAGCAGTCGGGGAGCGGGAGAGCGAGGAGAGGCCAGCCGGGAGCTGCAGCAGGGAGGCAAAAAAGAAGTGGAAAGAAATCTAAAGGTGATGTCACAGCCAAGGGGGTAAGTGATTGGTTGGTGATTGGAAAGTAGTTTTTCTTTTTCTTTATCAGTGTAACTTTTAGCATTGTTGCCAAATGAAGTTTATCTAGGGGTTAAGTCATAGCAGGAGAGCTCGGACATGTGTTATGCTCCTCCTGTACTATGTGGGAAGTCAGGGACGTTTCCGGTGTCCCTGACGACTACGTGTGCGAGAAGTGTATCCGGTTGCAGGTCCTGACGGACCGCATTGCGGCACTGGAGCTGCAGATGGATTCACTCTGGAGCATGCATGATGCTGAGAATGACGTGAATAGCACGTTTAGTGAGTTGGTCTTGCCACAGGTAAAGGGTACACAACCAGATAGGGAATGGGTGACCAATAGGAAGAGCAGTGCAAGGAAGATAGTGCAGGGGTCCCCTGCGTCATCCCCCTGCAAAACAGATGCACCACTTTGGGTACTGTTTGGGAGGGATGACTCACCAGGGGAGGGCAGCAGCAGTCAAGTTCATGGCACCATGGGTGGCTCTGCTGCACAGGAGAGCAGGAAAGAGTGGGAGAGCTATAGTGATAGGGGATTCAATTGTAAGGGGAATAGATGGACGTTTCTGCGGTCGCAACCGAGACTCCAGGATGGTATGTTGCCTCCCTGGTGCAAGGGTCAAGGATGTCTCGGAGTGGGTGCAGGGCATTATGAAAAGGGAGGGTGAACAGCCAGTTGTGGTTGTGCATATAGATACCAACGATATAGGTAAAAAACGGGGTGAGGTCCTACAAGATGAATTTAGGGAGCTAGGAGCTAAATTTAAAAAGTAGGATCTCAAAAGTAGTAATCTCAGGATTGCTACCAGTGCCACGTGCTAGTCAGAGTAGGAATCGCAGGATAGCTCAGATGAATACGTGGCTTGAGCAGTGGTGCAAGGGGGAGGGATTCAAATTCCTGAGACATTGGAACCGGTTCTGGGGGAGTTGGGACCAGTACAAACCGGACGGTCTGCACCTCGGCAGGGCTGGAATCAATGTCTTAGGCGGAGTGTTTGCTAGTGCTGTTGGGCAGGAGTTAAACTAATATGGCAGGGGAGTGGGAACCTATGCAGGGAGACAGAGGAAAGTAGAATGGGGGCAGAAGCAAAAGATAGAAAGAAGAAAAGTAAAATTGGAGGGCAGAGAAACCTAAAGCAAAAAACAAAAAGGGCCACATGACAGCAAAATTCTAATAGGGCAAAGTGTGTTAGAAAGACCAGCCTGAAGGCTCTGCCTCAATGCGAGGAGTATTCGGAATAAGGTGGACAAACTGCGCAGATAGCAGTTAACTGGTATGATGTAATTGGCATCACGGAGACATGGCTCCAGGGTGACCAAGGTTGGGAACGCAACATCCAGGGGTATTCAATATTCAGGAAGGAAAAGGTGGTGGGGTGGCATTGCTGATTAAAGAGGAAATTAATGCAATGGTAAGAAAGGACATTAGCTTGGATGATGTGGAATCTGTATGGGTGGAGCTACGGAATACCAAGGGGCAGAAAATGCGAGTGGGAGTTGTGTACAGACCACCGAACAGTAGTAGTAGTAAGGTTGGGAACAGCATCAAACAAGAAATTAGGGATGCATGCAATAAAGGTACAGCAGTTATCATGGGTGTCTTTAATCTACATATTGATTGGGCTAACCAAACCGGTAGCAATGCGGTGGAGGAGGATTTCCTGGAGTATATTAGGAATGGTTTTCTAGACCAATATGTCGAGGAACCAACTAGGGAGCTGGCCATCCTAGACTGGGTGATGTGTAATGAGAAGGGACTAATTGGCAATCTTGTTGTGCGATACCCCTTGGGGAAGAGTGACCATAAGATGGTAGAATTCTTTATTAGGATGGAGAGTGACACACTTAATTCTGAAACTGGGGTCCTGAACTTAAGGAAAGGTAACTTCGATGGTTTGAGGTGTGAATTGGCTAGAATAGACGGGCAAATGGTACTTAAAGGGTTGACGGTGGATAAGTAATGGCAAACATTTAAAGATCACATGAATGAACTTCAGCAATTGTACATCCCTGTCTGGAGTAAAAATAAAAAACGGGGAAGGTGGCTAAACCGTGGCTAACAAGGGAAATTAAGGATAGTGTTAAATCCAAGGAAGAGTCATATAAATTGGCCAGAAAAAGCAGCAAACCTGAGGACTGGGAGAAATTTAGAATTCAGCAGAGGAGGACAAAGAGGGGGAAAATAGAGTACGAGAAGAAGCTTGCCGGGAACGTAAAAACTGACTGCAAAAGCTTCTACAAATATGTGAAGAGAAAAAGATTAGTGAAACAAACTTAGGTCCCAAGCAGTCAGATTCAGGTGAATTTATAATGGGGAACAAAGAAATGGTAGACCAATTGAACAAATACTTTGGTTCTGTCTTCAAAAAGGAAGACACAAGTAACCTTCCGGAAGTACTAGGACAGAGGGCCTAGCGAGAAGGAGGAACTGAAGGATATCTTTATTAGGCGGGAAATTGATGGGATTGAAGGCCGATAAATCCCCGGGGCCTGATAGTCTGCATCGCAGACTAAAGGAAGTGGCCCTAGACATAGTGGATGCATTGGTGATCATTTTCCAACAGTCCATCAACTCGATCAGTTCCTATGGACTGGAGGGTAGCTAATGTAACACCACTTTTTAAAAAGGGAGGGTAATTATAGACCGGTTAGCCTGACATCAGTGGTGGGGAAAATGTTGGAATCAGTTATTAAGGATGAAATAGCAGCGCATTTGGAAAGCAGTGACAGGATCAGTCCAAGTCAGCATGGATTTATGAAGGTTGACAAATCTTCTGGATTTTTTTGAGGATGTAACTAGTAGAGTGGACAAGGGAGAACCAGTGAATGTGATGTATTTGGACTTTCAAAAGGCTTTTGACAAGGTCCCACACAAGAGATTGATGTGCAAAATCAAAGCACATGGTATTGGGGGTAATATACTGACGTGGATAGAGAACTGGTTGGCAGACAGGAAGCAGAGAGTCGGGATAAACGGGTCCTTTTCAGAATGGCAGGCAGTAACTAGTGGAGTGCCACAGGGCTCAGTGCTGGGACCCCAGCTCTTTACAATATACAGCGATGATTTGGATGAAGTAATTGAGTGTAATATCTCCAAGTTTGCAGATGACACTAAACTAGGTGGCAGCGTGAGCTGTGAGGAGGATGCTAAGAGGCTGCAGGGTGACTTGGACAGGTCAAGTGAGTGGGCAAATGCATGACAGATGCAGTATAATGTGGATAAATGTGAGGTTATCCACTTTGGGGGCAAAAACGCCAAGGCAGAATATTATCTGAATGGCGGCAGATTAAGAAAGGGGGAGGTGCAACGAGACCTGGGTGTCATGATTCATCAATCATTGAAAGTTGACATACAGGTACAGCAGGCGGTAAAGAAGGCAATTGTATGTTGGCCTTCATAGCTAGGGGATTTGAGTATAGGAGCAGGGAGGTCTTGCTGCAGTTGTACAGGGCCTTGGTGAGGCCCCATCTGGAATATTCCTAATCTGAGGAAGGACATTCTTGCTATTGAGGGAGTGCAGTGAAGGTTCACCAGACTGATTCCAGGGATGGCTGGACTGTCATAAGAGGAGAAACTGGATCAACTGGGCCTTTATACATTGGAGTTTAGAAGGATGAGGGGGGATGTCATAGAAACATACAAGATTCTGACAGGACGGGACAGGTTAGATGCGGGTAGATTGTTCCCGATGTTGGGGAAGTCCATGAGCCAGGTGACACAGTCTTAGGATAAGGGGTAGGCCATTTAGGACTGAGATGAGGAGAAACTGATTCAGTCAGAGTTGTTAACCTGTGGAATTCCCTGCCGCAGAGAGTTGTTGATGCCAGTTCATTGGATATATTCAAGAGGGAGTTTGATATGGACCCGATGGCTAAGGGGATCAAGGGGTATGGAGAGAAAGCAGGGAAGGGGTACTGAAGTTGCATGATCAGCCATGATCTTATTGAATGGTGCTGCAGGCTCGAAGGGCTGAATGGCCTACTCCTACACCTATTTTCTATGTTTCAATAAGATCATTCCCTCCGTACTCCTTTCCTGCTTTCTCTCCATACCCCTTGATCCCCTTAGCCGTAAGGGCCATATCTAACTCCCTCTTGAATATATCCAATGAACTGGCATCAACAACTCTCTGTGGCAGGAAATTCCATAGGTTAACAACTCTGAGTGAAGAGGTTTCTCCTCATCTCAGTCCTAAATGGCCTACCCCTTATTCTCAGACTATGTCCCCTGGTTCTGGACTTTCCCAACATCGGGAACATTCTTCCCGCATCTAACCTGTCCAGTCCTGTCGGAATCTTAAACGTTTCTTTGAGATCCCCCCTCATCCTTCTAAACTCCAGTGAATAAAGACTCAGTTGATCCAGTCTCTCCTCTTATGACAGTCCAGCCATTCCTGGAATCAGTCTGGTGAACCTTCGCTGCACTCCCTCATTAACAAGAACGTCCTTCCTCAGATTAGGAGACCAAAACTGAACACAATATTCCAGGTGAGGCCTCACCAAGGCCCTGTACAACTGCAGTAAGACCTCCCTGCTCCTATACTCAAATCCCCTAGCTATGAAGGCCAACATACCATTTGCTGCCTTCACCTCCTGCTGTACCTGCATGCCCACTTTGTGACTGATGAACCAGGTCTCGTTGCACCTCCCCTTTTCTTAATCTGCCGCCATTCAGATAATCTGCCTTCGTGTTTTTGCCCCCAAAATGGATAACCTCACATTTATCCACATTATACTGCATCTGCCAAGCATTTGCCCACTCACCTAACCTATCCAAGTCACCCTGCAGCCTCTTAGACTCCTCCTCACAGCTCACACCGCCACCCAGTTGAGTGTCATCCGCAAACTTGGAGATATTACACTCAATTCCTTCATCTAAATCGTTTATGTATATTGTAAAGAGCTGGGGTCCCAGCACTGAGCCCTGCGGCACACCACTAGTTACTGCCTGCCATTCTGAAAAGGACCCGTTTATCCCGACTCTGCTTCCTGTCTGCCAACCAGTTCTTTATCCACGTCAGTACATTACCCCCAATACCATGCGCTTTGATTTTGCACACCAATCTCTTGTGCGGGACCTTGTCAAAAGCCTTTTGAAAGTCTAAATACACCACATCCACTGGTTCTCCCTTGCCACTCTACTCATTACATCCTCAAAAAATTCCAGAAGATTCGTCGAGCACGATTTCCCTTTCATAAATCCATGCTGACTTGGTCCGATCCTGTCACTGCTTTCCAAATGTGCTGCTATTTCATCCTTAATGATTGATTCCAACATTTCCCCACTACTGATGTCAGGCTAACCGGTCTATAATTACCCATTTTGTGTCTCCCTCATTTTTTAAAAAGTGGTGTTAGATTAGCTACCCTCCAGTCCATAGGAACTGATGCAGAGTCGATAGACTATTGGAAAATGATCACCAATGCATCCACTATTTCTCGGGCTACTTCCTTAAGTACTTTGGGATTCAGACTATCAGGCCCCGGCGATTTATCGGCCTTCAATCCCCTCAATTTCCCTAACACAATTTCCCGCCTAATAAGGATATCTTTCAGTTCCTTCTTCTCACTAAGACCCACTGTCCCCTAGTACTTCCGGAAGGTTATTTGTGTCTTCCTTCGTGAAGAGAGAACCGAAGTATTGGTTCACTTGGTCTGCCATTTATTTGTTCCCCATTATAAATTTGCCTGAATCCGACTGCAAGGGACCTACGTTTGTCTTCACTAATCTTTTTCTTTTAACATATATTTGTAAAAGCTTTTGCAGTCAGTTTTTGTTCCCTGCAAGCTTTGTTTCGTGCTCTATTTTCCCCCTCTTAATTAAACCCTTAGTTCTCCTCTGCTGAATTCTAAATTTCTCACAGTCCTCAGGTTTGTTGCTTTTTCTGGCTAATTTATATGCTTCTTTCTTGGCTTTACCACTATTCTTAATTTCCCTTGTTAGCCATGGTTGAGCCAGCTTCCCTGTTTTTGTTTTTACTCCAGACAGGGATGTACAATTGCTGAAGTTTATCCATGTGATCTTTAAATGTTTGCCATTGCTTATCCAACGTCAACCCTTTTAGTATCTTTTGCCAGTCTATTCTAGCCACTTCATACCTCATACCATCGAAGTTACCTTTCCTTAAGTTCAGGACCCTAGTTTCCGAATTAACTTTGTCACTCTCCATCTTAATAAAGAATTCTACCATATTATGGTCACTCTTCTCCAAGGGGCCTCACATAACAAGATTGCTAATTAGTCCCTTCTTACACATCACCCAGTCTAGGATGGCCAGCTCTGTGGTTGATTTTTCGACATATTGGTCGAGAAAACCATCCCTAATATACTCCAGGAAATCCTCCTCCACCGCATTGCTACCAGTTCGGTTAGCCCAATCAATATGTAGATTCAAGTCGCCCATGATTACTGCTGTACCTTTTATTGCACACATCCCTTATTTCTTGTTTGATGCAATCCCCAACCTCACTTCTTCTATTTGGTGGCCTGTACACAACTCTCACTAGTGTTTTCTGCCCTTTGGTATTCCGTAGCTCCACCCATACCGATTCCACATCATCCAAGCTAATGTCCTTCCTTACAATTGCATTAATTTCCTCTTTAACCAGCAACGCCACCCTGCCTCCTTTTCCTTTCTGTCCTTCCTAAATGCTGAATAACCTTGGATGTTGAGTTCCCAGCCTTGGTCCCCCTGGAGCCATGTCTCCGTGATGCCAATCACATCGTATCCGTTAACTGCTATCTGCGCAGTTAATTTGTACATCTTATTCCAAATACTCCTCTCATTGAGGCACAGAGCTTTCAGGCTTGTCTTTTTAACACACTTTGCCCTTTTAGAATTTTGCTGTAATGTGGCCCTTTTTGATTTTTGCCCTGCGTTTCTCTGCCTTCCACTTTTACTATTCTACGTTCTATCTTTTGCTTCTGCCGTGCTTCTATTTCCCTCTGTCTCCCTGCATAGGTTCCCATTCCCCTGCCATATTAGTTTAACTTCTCCCCAACAGCTCTAGCAAACACTCCCCCTAGGACATTGGTTCCGGTCCTGCCCAGGTGCAGACCGTCCGGTTTGTACTGGTCCCACCTCCCCCAGAACCGGTTCCAATGCCATAGGAATTTGAATCGCTCCCTTCTGCATCACTGCTCAAG
The DNA here is from genome assembly GCF_044704955.1 of Pristiophorus japonicus. NCBI lineage: Eukaryota > Metazoa > Chordata > Chondrichthyes > Pristiophoridae > Pristiophorus > Pristiophorus japonicus. The sequence continues at coordinate 34,963,350 of NC_091985.1, read as the reverse complement.
CCACTTATTCATCTGAGCTATCGTGCGGTTCCTACTCTGACTAGCACGTGGCAGTGGTAGCAATCCTGAGATTACTACTTTTGAAGTCCTATTTTTTTTAAATTAGTCTCGTAGGACCTCATCCCGTTTTTTACCTATATCATTGGTACCTATGTGCACCACGACAACTGGCTATTCACCCTCCCTTTTTAGAATGTGCTGCATCCGCACCGAGACATCCTTGACCCTTGCACCAGGGAGGCAACATACCATCCTGGAGTCTCGGTTGCGGCCGCAGAAACTCCTATCTATTCACCTTACAATTGAATCCCCTATCACTATCGCTCTCCTCTTTTTCCTGCTCTCCTGTGCAGCAGAGGCAGCCACGATGCCATGAACTTGGCTGCTGCTGCTCTCCCCTGATGAGTCATCCCCCTCAACAGTACTCAAAGCGGTGTATCTGTTTTGCAGGGGGATGACCGCAGGGGATCCCTGCACTACCTTCCTTGCACTGCTCTTCCTGTTGGTCTTCCATTCACTATCTGGCTGTGTACCCTTTACCTGTGGTAAGACCAACTCACTAAACGTGCTATTCACGTCATTCTCAGCATCGTGGATGCTCCAGAGTGAATCCACCCGCAGCTCCAGTGCTGCAATGCGGTCCGTCAGGAGCTGCAGGCGGATACACTTCCAGCACATGTTGTCGTCTGGGACACCGGAAGTGTCCGAGTTCCCACATAGTATAGGAGGAGCATAACACGTGTCCGAGCTGTCCTGCCATGACTTGACCCTTGGGTTACTTACTGATAAAGAAATAGAAAAGCTACTTGCCAATCACTTACCCCCTTGGCTGTGACGTCACCTTTCGATTTCTTTCTACTACTTTTTGCCTCCTTGCTGCAGCTGCACCGGCTGGCCTTTACAGGCCTGCCTCAGCAATCTCCTGCCTCTCGCCGACCACGAACACTATACACATCATTTGCACTGCCCTCATTGACCCTCCTGGTTACCTCCTCGCAAAATTCAATCAAGTTAGTCAGACATGACCTCTTAATAATTCCATGTTGACTGTCCTTGATTAATCCATGTCCTTCTAAATGAAGATTTATCCTGTCCCTCAGGATTTTTTCCAATACTTTTTCCACCACTGAAGGTTAGGCTGACTGGCCTGTAATTACTCGGTATATCCCTTTCTCCCTTCTTAAACAAAGGTACAACATTAGCAGTCCTCTGCCACCACACCTGAAGCCAGAGAGGATTGGAAAATGATGGTTAGAGCCTCTACTATTTCCTCTTTGCATTCTTAACAACCTGGGATACATTGCATCCAGCCCTGGGGATTTATCCACTTCCAAAGCTGCTTAAGCCGCTTAATACTTCCTCTCTCACTGTTTATCTCGTCTAATATTTCACACTCCTCCTTCCTCATTGCAAAGTTTGCATTGCCCCTCTCTTTTATGAAAACAAATGCAAAGTATTCATTAATAATCATACCCACGTCTTCTGCCTCCACACAGACATTTCCTTTATGGTCACTAATAGGCCCCACTTTCTCTCGTTATCCTCTTGCTCTTAACGTGTATATATAAAGCATGTTTGGGTTTTCCCTGATTTTACTTGTCAACATTCTTTCATGCTCTCTTTGCTTTCCTGATATCTTTTTTAATTGCGCCCCTGCACTACTTATACTCCTAGAATCTCTGCAGTATTGAGTTCTTGGAATCTGTCATAAGCGTCCCTTTTTTTCTTTATCTTACCCTGTATGTCACTTGACGTCCAGGGGGCTCTAGATTTGTTAGTCCCCTATTTTTTTTAAGGGAACATACTTGCTCTGTACCCTCAGGATCTCCTCCTTAAATGCCTCCCACTGCTCTGACACTGATTTACCATCAAGTAGCTGTCTCCAGTCCACTTTGGCCAAATCCCATCTCAGCTCAGCAAAATTGCCTTTACCTCGAGTGAGCACTCTTTTTTTTCTTGATCCACCTTTGTCCTTTTAGATAACTACCCTAAATCTTACAGAATTATAATCTCTAGCACCAAAATGCTCTCTCACTGATGCCCTTTCCAGCTATCCCTCTTCATTTTCCAAAACCAAGTCCAGAACCGCCCCCTCCCTTGTTGGGCTTGTTACATACTGGCTAAAGAAGTTCTCCTGAATGCATTTTAGGAATTCTGCATCCTCTGTACCATTCACACTGCTTTTTTCCGCAGTTATAACCCTGAGTAGTTGAAATCCCCCACTATTACAGCTCTCTAGTTTTTGCACTTCGCAGCAATTTACCCACATATTCTTCCAACTCCCTCTAACTGTTTGGGGGTCTATAGTACACTTCCAGTAGTGTGATTGCCCCCTTTTTTGTTCTTCAATTCAACCCATATGGCCTCATTTGATGACCTCACTAACATCATCCCTTCTCACAGCTGTAATTGTTTCTTTAATTAATACCCCACTCTTTTTTTTAACCCCCCTCCCTCTCCCGTCTGAAAATCCTGTAACCAGGAATGTTGAGCTGCCACACCTGTCCTCCTTTCAGCCATGTCTCGGTAATGGCTATAATATCGTACTGCCAAGTGTCTATCTGTGTTCTCAGCTCATCTGCTTTATTCCCTATACTCCCTTGTTGTCTTATTTTCTAGCCCTTGTTTTCTCTGTCTTCCAAATTCACTTTCTACTTTTCTGCTGCTCAATTCTAGCTTTGCTTCTCCCCCCAGTGAATCTATTCTCCGGTTCCCAACCCCCTGCCAAGCTAGTTTAGACCCTCTCCAACAGCATTAGCAAATCCTCCCATGAGTATACTGGTCCTGACACTGTTGAGGTGCAACCCTTCTGGCTTGTACAGGTCTCGCCTCCCCCAGAGACTGTCCCAATGCCTCAGCAATCTAAGGCCCTCCCACCTGCACCATCTCTCCAGCCCCACATTCATCTTCTCTCTCCTATTTTTGTACTCACTAGCACGTGGCACTGGCAGTAACCTGGAAATTGCTACCTTTTTGAGGTCCTGCTTTTTAATCTCCTAGCTCCCTAAACTCTGCCTGCAGCACCTCATTTCTCTTTCTACATATGTCATTGGACCATGACCTCTGGCTGTTCACCCTCTCCCCCCAGCATGTCTTGCAGCCGCTTGGTGACATCCTTGACCCTGGTACCAGGGAGGCAACATACCATCCTAGAGTCACGTCTGCAGCCGCAGAAACTCCTATCTGCTCCCCTGACTATTGAATCCCCAACCACTATTGCTCTTCCATTCTTCCTCCCCCACCCCTGTGCAGCTGAGCCACCCGTGGTGCCGTGTACTTGGCTCTGGCTGCACTCCCCAGAGGCACCATTGCCCTCACCCAGTACTCAACAGAATACTGCTTGTAGAGTGAGATGCACTTGGGACTTCTGCCCTACCTGCCTCTTCTGTCTGGTGGTCACCCACTTCCCCCTTGCCTGCACACACACTTTTGCTGTGGGGTGACCACCTCTAGAAACGTGCTAGCCACACAATTCTCAGCCTTGCAGATGCACCGCAGTGACTCCAGCTGTCACTGAAGCTCTGAAACCCGGAGCTCGCGTTGCTGCAGCTGGAGACACTTCCTGCACACACGGTCGTCCAGGCCACACGAAGCGTCCAAGACTTCCCACATGCCACAGGATGTGCACTCCACAGGTGAGTTGCCCTGCCATGCCGCTAGGTAATTGACTATAAACTAAACTACAAAATAAACTTAACACTCAGACAACAAAAAACACTCACCGGCAATTCACCAATCAGCTCCTTCCCTTGTGCCGACGTCACTTTTGGTTTCTGACTTTACTCTTGTGTTGAGTTGCTGTCCGCCTGCTTGCTGCTGCCGCTGCTCCGGTCTGCCCCCTCTTTCTTCCCCCTCTTCTCCAAATTCCCAAGCAAACCACTGTAAGTCCGCTCTGTGCAGAGCTGCCAAAGGTAATAGAGATAGGGAGGGGTGTTGCCATGAAACACAAGGATGAGAATTTTAAATTTGAGGTGTTGGGGGTCTGGAAGCCAAGGTTGGTCCACAAACACAGTGGGACTTAGTATGCGATAAGACACGGGTAGCAGAGTTTGGATGAGCTGAAGTTTCTGAAGGTTGGAGGATGGGAGGCTGTTCAGGAGCACACTGGAATAGTCGAGCCTGGAGTTCACAGATGGATGAGTGTTTTGGCAGCAGATGCGCTGAATCAGGAGCGGAGAGAGGCCATGTTGTGTGTGTTATTTGTATGTTTCTTTTGAAATAAAATCTAAGCTCATGAAGCCTTGTATTTTTAAAAAAAAACAAATCCTCCCATTTGCTTTGCAGATCACGGTGATTGGGCGTTATGGCAGCACAAATGCAAGAGCTAAAATACCGCTGGGGCTGTATTATGGGCACACCTACATCTTGCCGTGGGAAAGTGAGATCAAGTTAATACATGATCCCTTAAAAGGTGAAAGTGATTCTGCGAGCCAGCCAGAAATGGAGCAGCAGTTAACAATGATGGTAGCGCTTCAAGAAGACATACAGTGCAGGTTAGTTTAATCTTTTTAATTGGTGCATGTCAATGTACCCTGTAAGCTGCGTGGGCATGTGGCCGCACATCCTCCAGGCAACCTGCATAAGCTGACTTTTCAATGTAAAAACCACGCGTGCGCCGTATTTTGAATGGCCTGCGCAACCCATTTAAGGGGTCGCTGGGCCAAAACTTTACAGGGAATATTGGTGCAGATATAGACTGGTCTTTTATTTCCTTTACCCATTTCTTGAAGATGGTTTATACTAGGGCATGCTTCCACTGGAGCTGGTGATCCTCCAGTACTCCAGTGAGGGGCCATTCCTCATATGGGCCGAGACAATGAGTGACCTGTGACCATTTAATCATGGGGAAGGGGTGTATCACAATCATGTCTGCTATTGTCGCCCAATGCATTGGTCACATAATGATCAGGAGCAGGAACCCTGACCATTTTCTTTCCTCATTCCCTAGCTGAGAAGCACTGAAATCCCTACTATTCCTAGCTGTAAAAGTAATGTCACTTTTTGCTTTCAAAATACATTTTCTGCTGCTTAACATTTTGTAAACTGGTTTGCAAACTTGAATGAAATCAAAATGCAGAAATCTTGACTCTTAAAAACACAGTTGATGGAATCCAATTGGTCCCACTCCCCTGCTATTTCCCCATCGACTTGTAAATTTTTCCTGCAACAAATGCAAATGAAAAAGTACTACTAAAATTTCAGCGTTCTCAATAAACAAGAAATGGTCTTTTTAATGTTCTAGTGCTGTACTTGAATGGCTAATGTGTATCGTACCAAGTTGGGATTGGTGTGTGCTCTGATGACACTTTGGTGTAGTGAGTATTGAGCCACACAGAATATTAAGTCCGTTGTGTGCACTGATGGTAACTGGGATGCTACAACTGCCTCAACAGTTGGAATGTGAAAAGAAATGAGCCCGTCTTGATCACAATACCGGGACTACTGCTGTAACATGAATGGGTTGTTGACTGAGGATGGAATTGAGCTCCGTATGTGTTTAGTTGCAGACTCACAGCTGAAGGCTAGCTAGCCACTTGGGCAAGGTACTAGATTGTTGGCAGGGTTTGTGGAACCCCATCTCTGGAGTAAGGACGAGGCAGGGGAGGTTACCATTAGTGTTGCTTTTTAAAAAAAAATCATCCCATTAAAATGGTTGATTGCAATATCTCTAATGTGCATTTCTTGGTTAATCAGTCTGAGAATAATAACTTTTTGTGGTCTAGAAGGGAAGATGGTATTAATGAGGGGAAATGGGAAGGAGATCAAAAATTAAACTCAAATATTTGGTAGAACCACGACAAAACTAGAACTAATGTATTCATGGGTGTTTGGTAATAAGTATAGCCTATTTATCAATCGTAATTTGCTTTGACAGGTATAACCTCGCTTGCCATCGGCTGGAAACTTTGTTGCAGAATATTGACCTTCCTCCACTGAACAGTGCTAACAATGCTCAGTACTTTCTACGGAAGCCTGACAAAGCAGTTGAGGAGGATAGCAAAGTCTTTTCAGCATATCAGGATTGCATTCAGTTGCAGCTTCAGCTAAACCTGGCCCATCACGCTGTGCAACGCCTTAGAGTGGCTCTTGGATCCAGCAGGAAGACTCTGCCAGAAACATACGATTCAAAAGAATTGATACAGAATTCTTCTACGGAGCAATTGCGCACCATCATCAGATACCTTCTGGATACACTGCTGAGCCTTTTGCATTCATCCAGTGGTTGGTGTCTTTTTTTATCCTTTTTGAAAGTGTTCATGTACCATGTTCTTAATCACATTAAACTAAATAACTATCTAGGAGAGCGCGGCCATGGTTCCCCCAGCAGTATGTAAGTGGGTATGACTCCGTTCAGTTCTTCGCAGAGGCTGGGAAGACGCAGGTAAATGTGGGGGTGGTAGACACAGGTAATGTGGGGATTTGAGGGGGGGGGAGGTGTGGTGGACTGAGGTAATGTGGGGGAGGACATGATGAACATCAGTCTTAAATGACATTGATCACCTTGTAATTCAGACAGGTCAAGTGTAAGCTGAATGCCTATTCAGATGTTCTAGCATAGCAACTATTTATTTAAAATAGCATTACGTAAAACTCCTTCCATTGAGAAAATCCTTTATGCTATTCCCCTTTCTCCTAGTCTTTTCAGTTTTGTTGTGAGATAGTTAAAAGTTGCTAAATGAACATTTATGATCCTTGATGAAATGTCTGCACAGAAGGGGGTAATTTACAGGTTGATGTAGATGTGTGTAATGTTTGGAAGTTTTAGCTTTTTTTTAGATTACTAGTGATTCAGAAAGATGCATTCTGTATCAGTGCTGTGGGTTAGCTCTGAGGTTCATGGCATTAAAATGAAATTTATTTAGCGAATGCCAACCCAGCATATAATTCCAACCATCTTCGAGCATTTTTATCACCAGCATGCAAAACGTGTCTGCTACCAGATAGTTTTGCTAGTGGGCATGATTCACTGGCAAGGAATATGTTTGTATTTGACCATTAGGACATTTGTCTTTGTCGTCATCAAAGGCCCCATTGGTGAAGATTTGTGTCCTATTATCCCTGTCCAGTTCCAGTTAAGAAATGCCCATCTATGAGGTGACTAGTTGAATCCTGGTTGACTGTCGGGTTGAAGATGATAGTGATTTATGGAAGCATTTGCTGTCCACGCAGCGAATTGGTAAGGAAAAGTCAAAGGATCAGGAAAGGTTTGGTGTCTCGAGACCTGTGCTGCTGGTGGATAGATAAATCAGTGAATTGGCAATATGATTTTGCCACAGTGTATTCACCAATATTTCTACTGTATCTGTACGATGAAGATGTGTAGGAGCAGTGTTGCAGATAACTGGTAACCATGGGAGGGAAGCAGGGTGCAATGTGCCTGACGTAAAGCACATGGTTGCATTCAGTTGAGTATTCTCCAGCTTAGTGCGTGGTGAGCGACCCCAAATGGGAACGCAGTATTCCACACCTGATTAGCAGTGTGAAAGCAGATGAGCGTAAATAACATTGATCCCCTGATAAACCTATAACTGCTTTCCTAAGATACTCAGTTTGAAACAGATTTTCTGCAGTTATTACATGAGTATATAAGTATTATTTTACCTCATCCCATTTATTATACTCTTAACACTTCGTTATCCAAAAACTGATATTTTATGATTTGCTATTGTGGGGGAGAAGTGAAATGAGTGCTGAGCATTTGGGTAACTTGGAAGAGGTATAAATCTGTATTTTTGAGAATAGATACAATGACTAAAAATATTTTCGATATTAATTTCACTGAGCCTTTGCAAAAAAATATGTTTAAAAAAAATTCAGGGTTGGAATGATTTTGATTTCTCAAATCACCTGAGTGGGGTTGACGTGTATTATTTCTGTTAGATTTTCTGTAGGAATTCAAAATGTATTTTGGGCAGCTCCCGTGGCATCAAATTACATTAATAGTGGTACGTCTGCCTGAAGAAGGCATGGCAGAAATGTGAAAATATAAACAAGTGGTTGTTGGTGCTCAGTTATTTTGAGTAACCTGCTACTCCCTGCAATAAGCCTGTTAAAATAAAAATCCAGATTTTAAAAAAAAAAATTCATTCATGGGATTTGAGTGTTTCTGGCAAGGCCAGCATTTGTTGCCCATCCCTAATTGCCCTTGAGAAGGTGGTGGTAGTAAGTTGAATTATACAACTGAGTGGCTTGTTAGGCCATTTCAGAGGGCAGTTAAGAATCAACCACATTGCAGTGGGTCTGGAGTCGCAGGTTAGACTGGGCAAGGATGGCAGATTTCCTTCCCTAAAGGATATTCGTGAACCAGATGTGTTTTTACAACAATCAGGTAGTTTCATGGTCACCATTACTGAAGCTAGCTTTTTATTCCAGATTGATTTATTTACTGCATTTAAATTCCCCAGCTGCCATGGTGGGATTTGAACTCCTGTCTCCGGGTCATTAGTCCAGGCCCATGGATTACTAGTCTAATAATATAGCCACTATGCTACTGTACCCCTTATGTTGGTGCATACAGTGTCCCCTATTGACAGACGTGGTGCAATGTGATGCGGTGTATCCAACTGGCAGTGCTGATGCTCATTATCTTTTCGTTAATGTTACATTTATATATTTTTATTAAATACTTGTAGGTCATGCTGTGCCAGCAGTTCTTCAAAGCACATTTCATGCACAGGCCTGCGAGGAACTGTTCAAACATTTGTGCATCAGTGGTACCCCGAAAATACGATTGCACGCTGGATTGCTGCTTGTGCAGCTTTGTGGTGGAGAGCGGTGGTGGGGGCAGTTTCTGTCCAATGTTTTACAAGAACTTTATAACTCTGAGCAACATCTCATCTTCCCACAAGACAGGTAGGTGGACTGTACAACATCTGCACGAGTGGTTTGCATCGCAAATAAATCAACTTGAATGAAATACAGCACTTAATTACATAAAATATTGGTAAAACACACGTTTTTTTTTCTTTAGCCCCAATGTTTGAAAATTGGTAATCATTGTGACCTGGAGATGTATTAAATATCCGAGCTTAAGCCCTTACTATAAGCTGAACTGATGGCCAAACCAAGACATTATTTAGGTGATTTATATATTTGCTATTTCCAAGAACTCATAATTTATATCTCTTGCTACTGCCTCTGCTTTGTTTCAGGGTTTTCATGTTACTTTCCTGCTTTGGTCAGCGATCGCTTAGTAACAGTGGGGTCTTAGAAGGCCTACTGAACCTTTTGGATAACTTGTTGTCATCTCTGCAGCCACAGATGACAACATACAGACGTACAGAGGGTAAGCACGTATTTATATCTGGATATGAGCAGTGAAATGATAATTCACTTTTGAACAGAGTTCAAGTGCAGTTTGTGATTACATCTCCGATATGTAGTAGTAACCTGGAGTTAAGATTTTGTTTAAAATCAATTTTTAACCATTTATTGTTTACTTAAAATCTGCGCTAGACAATTATTTAAAAAAAAATAGTTTGAGATGTGGGTAATGCTGGCCGTATTTATTGCCCCTTGATTTCCTGGTTTCCTTGAAGGTGCTGACGGGCCACCCCCTTAAAACACTGCTGATGCTTGGAGGAAATTCTGGGATTTTAACCCAAAGATAGTTATAAATTCCTGCTCTGGTTTGTAATTAGTTGTAGAATATTTTATAAAGCCTTTTCTTAGGGTTAAAAATCTAATGCTATTCTAACCGTGTACTAAAAGTTACGAGTGTGCTCTTCGAGCCAGAACGTTTGATAAATATCTTGCCTTTAGGCATTTTCAAGGACAAGACAACTTGGTGTCGTACAGCATTATTACCGTGCCTGATTTAATTTTTTTTCCAACCCCTCTCCCCAGGTGTACTGGACATCCCAATGGTCAGCTGGGTTGTAATGCTCGTGTCTCGGCTGCTGGACTATGTTGCAAGTGTTGAAGACGAAGTGGCTGCAGCCAAAAAGCCATTAAATGGTAAAGACAGAGAACGGATGCTGACAGGTATACTTCATTACAAAGTTGCAATATGTTTAATTTCAAATTTGATTTGCTTATTTATGAATGGGTTGGTACTTACAAAACTGAAACCATTGTAAAGTCGGAATTTATACATTTCTCCTACCTCCTAGAATTCTCCTCTACCAGTCCAATTGATAGCCAATGATGTGCTTGCAGGCGTTTGCCAATATTGTGTTTAGCCACTTAATTACATGGTACAGATTGGTTTGCTGCTGCACAGCTCCAATAAAAGGCTTGCAGTAGTTAATAGGATAAAGCAGTGCTATGCCGCTCTGCAACAAATGCACTGTGCCAACAGACCATATTGAGTAATATTGACAAATCTATTTGGCCCAACTTTGATTGTATTGAATTCTGCTGGTCGAGTGTGTAATAAAGGACTGGAGTTTCCTCTCTGCTCTAGGAAACCAGTGGAGCTTCATCAATAACAATCTTCAGTCACAGTGTTCAGGCAGATCCACGAAAGGCAGCAGCAGTCTTGACCGGTTATATTCAAGAAAAATTCGAAAGCAACTCATACACCATAAACAGGTACTGTTTAGTCAGTTGACAATATGTGTGAACTTTGTTTAGATTCTGCACTTGGTTAAGTAATCCAATGCTTTGGCATATGTTAGCTATGGTAATGAGTTTTTTTAATCTCAATTAAAATTGCTGAGACAATAATTGCAGCATGTATATAGCACATATGGGACCACTCTCCAATTGCTATGTTTGGGAGAAAGAAGAATATTTTTCTGCCAGCTAGTGTGGTTTAGGATGGCGCTCATCTAAGCGAGTTTTGCCTCTTTCAAGTTGGGCTGTGAGATACAGTGTAATCCAGACTTGACTTCAATCGGGTTCCTCTGGTGTGCTGTGCCAAGTGTTGGGATATGGTTTTCCACCTGCCCATGTGAGTTCCTGATTTTCACTGGACTGGTAATCAGACACTCCTTCACGGGGAGGGACAGTGAGAAGGGTAGTTATTCCAGGCATGCTTATGGCTGTGTTAAGGGATGCATTTGCAGAAATCTTTGAGCAGATTGCCTGTAAGTACACTCAGCCGGGCTTTAGTGTGTGTTATGGGATAAAATAAACTTCAGGAGCAACCTCGGAGGGGAGAAAGATGAGAATACGTCAGCTATTTTTTAAAGAGATGATCAGGATGATTAAGGACTTGGTCTGTAGTTTGTGTGTGTTTTGGGGTGTGTACATTTCAAACTGACTTTTGACTTAACCTTTTTTGCAGCAACTCAATTTGTTAAAAGCAAAACAAAAGGCATTAGTTGAGCAAATAGAGAAAGAGAAGATCCAGAGCAGCAAAGGATCCTCATATAAACTTTTGGTAGAACAGGCAAAACTAAAGCAAGCTACGTCAAAGGTATGACGTCTGTTTTGTTCTATAGCTTAAGTGTTTAAAAATGGTTGCAGTACTATTGGTCCAGCAAAGGACAAGAAATAATAGATTTTTTTTTCCAGCAACAACTTGCATTTATATAGTACCTTTTTAAACATAGAAATTGTGCCAATGTGGTTCAGAGGTGTAATCCAAAAAAATGGAAGCTGAACCAAAGGAGGAGATATTAGGCAGAGTGAACAAAAGCTTTATCTAAGAGCTGCATTTTAAGGTGGCTCTTAAAGGAGCAAAGGGTTGTGGAGAGGTCAAGTTTTAGGAAGGCAATCCAGAACCTGGGGCCTAGTCTGTTGAATGGATGGCAGTCAATGGCAGGATAGGAGATGCACAAGAAGCCAGAGTTGGAGGAATGGACAGTTCAGGCGGAGGGGTGGTTGTGAGGCTTGAAGTATCGAGATCGGGAGGGGTGAGACCGTGACTGGGATTTAAACATGAGAATGAGAGTTTTGGATGCTGAGGGACTGTTGGCCAATGTAGGTCAGCAAGGACAGGGATGATGTGGTGAGCAGGATTTGATGTGTGATAAGATATGGACAGCAGAGTTTTGGATAGGCAGTGGAAGAGGATGAGAGGCAGGCCAGAAGAACATTGGAATAGTTGAGTCGGGAGGTGATTGTGAGAGATGGGCTGAGGTTAGGGTGGAGGTGGGCGGTGTTGGATAGGTAAAGTGATGGAGAGGATACGGGATTGAATTGGACCCCGAGGTTGCTAACAGTCTGTTTAGCCTGACGCAGTGGCTGGGGAGGGGCATAGAGTCAGCAAGACTGGATGTCTGAAGAGCAGTCCAATAATGCAGTAGAGTGGGGTGTTTTTTTTTTGAGATGTGGAGAGATACACATTGTACAAGTTGAAGCTGACCCTGTGCCTATGGATGATGTTGCCAAGAGTCAGCATGTAGTGAAGAGGAGGAGGGGGCCAAGGATCGATCCTTGGGGTACTTTGAAGGTCATGGGCTGGGGGCAGGAAGAAAAGCTATTGAGGATGACCTGGCTATGATTGGATAGATGAGAATGGAACCAAGTAAAGGCAGTCCCACTGGACAGTGGCGAGGCATTGGAGGAGAATGGTGTGGTTGGCCGTGTGCAAAGGTTACAGTGAGGGCAAGGAGGGATTACATACCACAGTCGCAGAAAATGTTGTTTGCAACTTTGGTTTGGGCTGTTTCAGTGCTGTGATAGGGGTATAAATTTGGCTGGAGAAATTCAAACATGGAGTTGATGAGCACACAGTTCGGAGGAGACAACTGTTCAGGGATCTTCGAGAGGAAAGGGTGGTTGGAGGACGGGGTGGTAGTTTACAAGGGCATAAGGTTGAAGGGTGGTTTTCTGAGGTGTGTGATGGTGGTTTAATGGGAGGGGTGAGGGAACCAATTAAAATGTCAGCCTTTTTGGGGGCCAGGAAGGAAAGTTGGGTTAACAGCAATTTAGTGGGAATGGGGTCAAGGGTGTGGGACCAGATGAGATCAGAGGATATGGGAGAGTTGAACTTTTTTCCCGATTATTGCTCGGTTAGCTTTGCTAATATATGCACAGTTAACTAAGATATTGCTCAAGCTACTTTAGTCTGCAATTATGGAAATGGTAGTTTTGTTTTTCCACCTAGTAAACGGAAATTCAGATTTTTGCTTTCCTTTTTCAGAATGTTAATTGCATGTGTGTAAATTCAGTTAGTGGGATTTAGTTGACAAAGTTAATTGCATTTCATCCTAACTTCAATCCCACACTAGCACTTCAAAGATCTTATTCGTCTACGCCGGACAGCAGAGTGGCCTCGCACTACTTTAGATTCAGAATCATCCTCAACAAAAGATTCCCCGGAGGTGGAACCACTCCCCTTTACTTTATCCCATGATCGCTGCATTGCGGTGGTGCAGAAGCTTGCACTTTTTCTTCTCTCCATGGATTTTACCTGTCATGCAGATCTGCTGCTCTTTGTCTGTAAGGTGAGTGTATGTGTGTGTCCTTGCCTTTGTAATTTACCTGCTCAAATGAAAATGTTCCTCCAAATGCTTTCTTTATAAACAGCCAAAGAAAATGACTAAAGATGTGAATGGGTCATAGTTACATTATTGGTATTCAGGTGCCCTGTGCTTAAGTTCATGAACTCTAAGCCTGGACTTTACTACCACTAACATACTACCATTTGTTTATAAAATAAAGTACAAATTATAAAATTACTACATTTTGAGGGAGGTGAAGTAATCAGGATATATTCACATCATATTTTGCGGCACAGAAGGTGACCATTTGGCCCTTCGTGCCTGCGCCAGCTCTGAGTGAAGTATTTAGTCCCATTTCTGGACCCTTGTCAATTTTTTAGATGTTTACAGCTTCCCTCTGAATAACGCTCTGCATTTCAAACAAAAACATTCTCCTAAATTCTTCCATTGTTCTTTTGCTGGTTGTTTTCGATTTATGCCCTCCAGTTAGAAACTCACTGACCAGTGGAAATAGTCTATTCCACTATCACAACCATCAATAATTTTGAACTTCTCATCAGATCTCTGAACTTTTTCTGTTCTGATGGAAAGAACCCTTTTTCTCTAGGCTTTTCTCATAACTTAAAGCTTTTCTTATTGGGCTTTGCTGACTTAAACCCAAACACTCCAGATTACTGAAAAACGCCATGCTAAAATGTACCAGATGTTAACCATAGGGGAAGCTAATAACTGTTTATAAAAAGCCTACAAGTGAATGTTCCAGAGAAACTGGAAATCTGTGTAACTTGTACAAAATGGTATCTGTAATCTGATACTACTTTTCTACAATGCTGATACAGGATATTGACATTTGAAGTTGATGGATTCATTTTAGGCTTGTTGACATGGCCTCAATAACGGTACTGGAAACTTGGATTTCAGAAAATTGATGCAACATCCTGAGTGTGTTTTGGCTTTGGGTGGAGAAAGCGGTCAGGAGATACAAAGAACAATTGGAGTCCCTGAGGCCCAGTTGGATGACTGGTCAAATAGAGTGCAGAGAAACAAATCTCCTGGTGGATTAAGCTACGTTCTACAAGGAAGATTTTTAATTTTCTTGAAGGCTTCCTTGTGGGAGTGGGACAGAGTTTGAGTGGGAGGGGCTACAGTTGTCAAATCTTAAACAATTAAAACTTTTTTTTACATGATTTCTAGAATCCAGGAAAAGTTGGATATTGATCAGCCTCATATTTGTGGGAAAATCTGAGGGGCAAAACCTTTTGCAAGGATTTGTGGAAGTAAAAGACAGTAACATTCTCAATTATATTGGGATTCTGTTGAAATAGACAAGTTTATAAAAAAAAAACATTGAGTTATTCTGTCAGTGGGGGAGGAGGGTGATTTGCCCACCCTATTTGGGAAAACCTCATTGTAAATATAGATGGTAAAATAAATGAACAAGAGACGTATTTTAGCTATGAAAAAGATATAGCCGCTCTTTTAACACCCATTTCAAATGCCACCCCTTTGGTGATGAGGATCATTGTGTTCTATTGCAGCTTTTTTGGGGGGGGGGTAAACTGTAATACTTTGCACTTTTGAACACAATATATTCTGTTAAAATTATCTGCAGAGGAGGAGCTCATTTGGCCGATTGTGCCTGGGAAGGTGCTAACTGGTTCCTCTTATCAGAATCTGATTTTTCTCAGTTAATATTTTTGCAAGCATTTTATCTAATTTCTTCATGTGATCATTGATTCAGTTTCAGTAGCCACTTGTTCTAATGCAATCTATAGTTTAATAACCATTTTGAATGAAAAAAATTCTTCCACCCAGATCCCATTTGCCCTTTTCTTGTCTCGTCTGCAGCCCATCTGTGAGACAGCATTTATAAATTTGTGTATCAGCATTCTTACATCTGTCTGTAAAATTCTCTGGGGCAATTTAGAATATTTTTCTATTTTCTGTTTTTTTTTTTCTCCCAGACATTTGAACTTAATTTGCCACATTTACCCACTATCCTAACTTGTCTCCTTCCTGTAGTCTCCGGTTATCCTGTTTATTATGGTCCTAGCCAGTTTCCTAATATTGACGTATGTCTAACTGGTACATGACTGTCTGACTTGTCCCTTTCCCTTTCTAAGCAAGGTTATATTATGCCCCTCGTTCAATTTCTTTGGTACAATTTTTGATTTCCAGAGAATTTTCAAAAAAATACATGGTTACTAATGGTTTAATCACTAACCTCCCTGGATTAAGCCAATTGTTTTAAGCTCTGTCTCATAGATCAGACCGACTTATGGAAACTAGGAAACCTAAAAGACTGTTCCTGTTTTATCTATCTCTTGATCCTTTTCATTCCAGCTTACAAACCAAAGTAGTAGTATAAGGACTGATTCCCAAACAATTAACTTCTTCCTGTTAGTTACAAGCATTGAGAGGGTAGAGGAGAAATCAGTCCTAATATTTATGAAAAGTGGTTGAAGTGGAATTGAAGGTATTTAAATTATCCTGATGTGTATGTGTCGCAAAATGAAGTATATTGGTGTAAAAAGCATGTCTGAAATATACGTACTTGATGTGTTGAAGATCTACTTCCAGAACACTGCTTCTCAGTGACGGTCCCCAGTTTCATTTTTGGTCTGTACTTGGTTTTCTGATCTTAGCCAGGGCAGTAATTGTCATTACTGTCCCTCCTACATTACAACAGTGACTACACTTCAAAAGTACTGCAATAGTTGTAAAGTGCTTTGGGATGTCCTGAGGTCGTGAAAGGCGCTAAAATACAAGTCCTTTTGTTCCTCTAATAGAAGGAAAAATCAGCCAGAGTTCCTATTCGCTCATCGCTAAATTGTGACCAATGTTCCCACTAATTGCGCAGGCCCTTTAAATTTGCTGCGCCATATCTCTTCCAGCGGAGCGGCCTGCGAGGGACCTCGCGATTGGCGCACGCCCGAGCACTTAAGGGGTGAACCTTGCTTGTGACCCCCTACAAGATCATGCATGTGCACAGAATTAGGTTTGATGTGATGTCTTTTTTGGGTGAATAGCCTTCAGAGGCCATTAAGGCTCACCTGATTGGACACTTGTACAAGATACGGTAGGGTGGTGATGCCTGTGGTATATGTGTCTGAGAAGATGGGAGAAAATGGTTGCGAAGAAAACCCATTTGAATGTTTTAGTGCTATTTAGAGGGCAAGGCTGCAAGTGCAATTTCAGGCTTACATGATGATTTTGAATGTAAATTGCAAGGAAAACTATTTATAACTTAAGTTTGAATAGTTGTTGGAGACCTATTGTGCAATTTGTGGAAGTGAGAAATATTCTTTGATGAGCAGCGAATGTGTTTTTGTGAACCAGTGCCTACATCTCAGTTGCTAAGCAAAATGCATCATTCTGACACTTGTGCTCCCTCACACAATTTTCACATGATCATGATGATTACAGATGAAGGCCATTCAGCCCATAATTTGTCCACTCACAAGCATCAACAGTTCTCCCCCCATCATTTCAGCATCCGATTGCTTCATAAATGAATGCAGTATTTTTGCCTGTACTATTCTATCCAGGAGTTGATTCCATGTGTTGATCACTGAACAATTTTCTAATATAACTAACTTGAACTTGTGTTCTCTAGTCTTAATCTCTCAATTTATTTTGAATTAATATTTTGGATTTACCTTTTCCATGCCCTTAACTGTATACCCCTCAAATCTGTCGGAGGCCTCCTTTCTGAGCTGAAAAGCTAAACTTGCTTTAGTCTTTGCTCAAAACTTAACTCATTATAAATGCAAGTTGTTGTTAACACAGTAAATCATCCCAAGGCGCGGACGTGTAACTCTCGATCAGTTGTGTGGGTCATCTCTGCATTTCCTCCGGTGCTTAACTGTTTCCCTTGTGTCTGTGACTACAATACACCCAGAATAAAAATAGAACATTCTGGATATACACAACAGGTCGGGCAGCACCTGTAAAGAGAAAAGTTAGGTTATGATATATTGGTGAATGTCCTTCAGACCAAAAGCAAAGCTATGTCTCGCATCAAGTAGGCAACTCGCCATTTTAAATAGGTATTTATTGTCCTTGCAATGTACACCACCATGCAAAGTATCTCCTGTGACCACAATCTCTCGTTGAATTGTATGGTCTTAGATATCCTTGTTTTTCTAGCCACTTCCTCATCCAAAAAATATCTGGGGGTGATTTTAACTCTACCCACCTGATGGGCAGCTAAAATTGCCCACGGTTGCTTACCTGCCTGGAATTTGCCCAGACTTTGACTTTTACTTTGGTCCCTGGCTGCCTGCCTAAAGTCCGTGGGGTCCTTCTTTAAATATGCAGGTGAAGGTCCAATATTGTCACTAGGCTCCAAATTGCAAATAACTCCGGCCTGAGCAAGGTAGTCGGCGGCTTTCCCACCAAGCTGAAGAGAGCCGGGACCCATCAGGAACACAAGGCCCAAACAGGCCGAAATGTTTTTTTTTTCTTTGTGCGGCCAAGAGAGAGTATTCCTCCGGGCCCCACATAGAAAAGTTATGGCATTCCCTGCCTCTGGCTCACCCTCTCCGCAACCCCCTTCCCACACCTACTTTCATGCCGTCAGGGCAAACGGTTGCAGTCACTTCCCGCACACTCCATGTGGGAAGTGGACCGGTGGCATGTTAATGAGGCCTTTTAGCTTTTGATTCATATGTGTGCACCTTATTTCTTTTTAATTAATCTTTTATCGGGTATGGTTAAGTGGCTAAAATGTCAGTTTTGTACTGGATGTAAAACATTGCTGAAGTTTTGCGATCACATTTGGTACTGCTTTTATGGCGTGCATGTTCTTTTGAGGGGGAAAAAAAATCATGCCGTCGGTATGGTATGCTGTTTGAGTGGGACTGAGCATGCTATAGATTGATGAATAGGGCTTCCCTCTCCAACCAAGTTTAGAATTCAGTACGTTGTTTGTAGGGCCAGTGTAATAGTTTTCTCTTGCATGTCTGGTTGAATCTATATGTAGGGCTGTGGTAAAGAGCTAAAGAACAGCAGAGCAGGGTTAGCCACTGGTTGCAACTATGCTATTCACAGGAGATTTGCAATTTTAAGTGAGTTTATTTCCTCCTCTTGATTTATTACTGGACTTTTAGAAAATGTGTGTGAGGTAACGTACTTGCTATCTGTAAATGGACCGACTCAAATACCGTACTCTGCCGCGGACATTAAGCAGTGGCAGCAAATTAACTTCTGAACTTTCTCGGCAGGTACTTGCACGTATTGCAAATGCTACGAGGCCAACGATTCATCTTTGTGAAATAGTTAATGAGCAGCAGCTAGAAAGACTTCTGCTTCTACTGGTAGGAACAGACTTCAACAGGGGAGACATCTCCTGGGGTGGAGCATGGGCACAATATTCTTTGACTTGCATGATTCAAGATATCTTGGCAGGTAGGAAGCAAGAAATGATACCACAAGTGTTTTCTCCTCTCAAATTGCATCCCTTGTGTTCTATTGTATTATGTTGAAATGTTGACCAAAAGACTAGTTTTATGGAGTGCATGTATGTGTTAGGATGTGTATAGACACATGCATACTGTGTGTAATATGTTTTTCTCCTGAAGGTTGGCAGCATTTGGCATGTCATGATCTGAATTGGAATGTTTGTTGACTCCCAACACACCATCTGGCTGTCAACCTTTCTTTTCTCTCTCAGCTCATTTATGCTCTCTTCTCTTCTCGCCCCCCCACCTTTCCCCCGGCCCAAAACTTTTCTCTCACCTTGTTCACATTTGCTCTCTCTCCTCTGCGGCCCTTTTTCATTTGTTTTCTCTTTCGCTTGCTCTTCCCCCTTCCCCTCACACTTCCTTTCTTTTTTATTTCTTCCTCAAGCGCACTCTCAAGTTTTCTTTAACAAACTCCAGGTTTTTTTTTCAAAAAAAAGCAAAATACTGCAGATGCTAAGTGTTTCCAGCATTTTCTGTTTTTATTGCAGTCTTAATTTTTTTTGTGTGTATGACCCAAAGTAGACTTTTGGATGCTTCTGTGGTCTTTGCTGATCATGACCTCAGTTTGCAATGTCTGGCATTAATGGCAGTTAATCTGAACCTAATTGTCAAACTATGCAAATAGTCATTATGCTGGACTGTTGGTTAGATTTATTGTACTAACAGCTTATTGTAATACACACCTGTTAAACTTTTATATTGTAAGTAAACTGAAAACTAATGACAGTAAAAACCTGCCTTGCCAAATTTTGTCCACCATTTTCTGTAAGCAGATATGTTTGTGAATTAATTTAATGACTGGTGGTCATTAATGCTATGGGTGCAATAGTGTACGGATGTGATAATGTGCTTCATACTGGACAAACTTATTGGATATGCAAATCAGCTTTTGGAATAGTGATACTCTTGGTCAGAGTGTTGACCCATCTCTCTCTCAATGCTGATCAACCTGTTGTGAAGTTATAATTTCAGACTTTCAGCATTTAGTGGAAATAGTGGAGAACCAAGGGTCTAGTGAGAATGAGGAACTGAAAAAAATTAGAATTAGTAAAAAAAATGGTACTGAAGGCCGATAAATCCTCTGGACCTGATGGCCTACATCCTAGGGTTTTGAAAGAGATGGCTATAGAATAGTGGATGCATTGGTTGTCATCTTCCAAAATTCCATCGATTCTAGACCGGTTCCCGCAGATTGGAAGGTAGCAAATGTAATGTCGCTGTTTAAGAAAGGAGGGAGAGAGAAAACAGCGGACTACAGACCAGTTAACCTGACATCAGTAGTACAGAAAATTCTAGAATCCATTGGGCAGAGCTAACGGGGCACTTAAAAAAAATAATAAGATTGGGCAGAGTCAACACAGACTTATGAAAGGGAAATCATGTTTTAACAAATAAAAACACAGAAATTTACAGCGCAGAAGGAGGCCATTTCGGACCATCGTGTCCACGTCGGCCGACAAAGAGCCGCACGGCCCTTGGTCAGCAGCCCTGAAGGTTACATATAAACCTATGAACAATGATGAAAAGGCAAAGAACACCCAGCTCAACCAGTCCGCCTCTTGCAACTGCGACACCCCTTATACTGAAACATTCTACACTCCACCCCAACCGGAGTCCTGGGGGAGGCAAAAACCAGATGAAAACCCAGGCCAATTTAGGGAGAAAAAATCTGGGAAAATTCCTCTCCAACCCCTCCAGGTGATCGAAACTAGTCCAGATCATCACCCTGGCCGTATTCAATTCCCTGCAGTACTTACCATTAATACTACGTTGGTTAACAAAAGATCATCCAGTCTAACCCCAATTACAAGCTCGAGGTCCGTAACCCTGCAGGTTACTGCACTTCAAGTGCCCATCCAACCATCTCTTAAAAGTGGTGAGGGTTTCTGCATCCACCAAGCAGCGAGTTCCAGATCCCCACAATCTTCTGCGTAAAGAAGCCCTCCCTCAAATCCCCTCTAAACCATCCACCACCCACCTTAAAACTATGCCTCCTCGTAATAGACCCCCTCCACCAAGGAAATAGGCCTTTTCTATCCAGGCCCCTTGATATTTTTACACCTCAATGAGGTGTCCTCTCAACCTCCTCTGTTCCAATGAGTACAAACACAGCCTATCCAATCTGTCCTCATAACTAAGATTCTCCATTCCAGGCAGCATCCTAGTAAATCTCCTCTGCACCCTCTCTGGTGCAATCACATCCTTTCTATAATACGGCGACCAGAACTGCACGCAGTACTCCAGCTGTGGCCTAACCAAAGTATTACACAATTTAAGCATAACCTCCCTGCTCTTGTATTCAATGCCTTGGCCAATAAAGGCAAGCATTCTGTATGCCTCCTTAACCACCTTATCCACCAGGCCTGTACTTTCAGGGATCTGTGGACAAGCTCTCCAAGGTCCCTTTGTTCATTTACACTATTAAGTGGCTTACCGCTTAATGTGTGTACCCTTTCCTTATTAGCCCTCCCAAAGTGCATCACCTCACACTTCTCTGAATTAAATTCCATTTGCCATTGCTCTACCCACCTGACCAGTAGATTGATATCCTCCTGCAGCCCATGACTTTCTTCTCCATCAACCACACAGCCAATTTTAGTGTCGTCTGCAAACTTCTTAATCATACTTCCTATATTCAAATCTAACTCGTTGATATATACCACAAAAAGCAAGGGACCCAGCACTGAGCCCTGCGGAACCCCACTGGAAACATCCTTCCAGGCACAAAAACCTCCATCAACCATTACCCTTTGCTTCCTACCTCTAAGCCAATTTTGGATCCAACTTGCCACTTTGCCCTGGATCCCATGGGCTTTAACCTTCTTGACCATGTGGGACCATATCAAAAGCTTTGCTAAAGTCCATATACACTACATCGTACGCACTAGCCTCATCGACCCTCTTGGTTACGTGCTCAAAAAATTCAATCAGGTTAGTCAAACACTATCTTCCCTTAACAACTCCGTACTGACTGTCCCAAATTAATTCTTGCCTTCCCAAATGTAGAATCATCTGTCTTGATTTTTTCCAATAATTTTCCAATAATTACTCAGCCTATCCCTTTCTCCCTTCTTGAACAAGCAGTCCTCCAATCTTCCGGCACCATGCGCAAATCCAAAGTGGACTGAAAAATGATGGTCAAGGCCTCTGCTATTTCCTCTAACTTTGCTCAACAGCCTGGGATGCATTTCATCCGAGCCTGGAATCTGTTATTTTTTGAGGTTGTAACTAGCAGAATAGATAAGGGGGGACAAGTGGATGTGGTATATTTGGATTTTCAAAGGGCATTTTATAAGATGCCACACAAGAGCTTATTAAACAAAATTGGGGCTCGTGGGATTGCAGGTAATATACTAGCATGGATTGAGGATTGGTTAATGGACAGAAAACAGAGTAGGAATAAACAGGTCATTTTCGGGCTGGCAGGCTGTAACTAGTGGGGTTACCGCAAGGATCGATGCTTGGGCCTCAGCTATTCACAATATATATCAATAATTTGGATGAGGTGATCAAATGTACTATATCCAAGTTTGCTGATACAAAGCTAGGTGGGACTGCAAGTTATGAGAAGGATGCAAAGAGACTTCAAGGGGATATAGACAGGCTAAGTGAGTGGGCAAGAACATAGCTTCTACAGATTGGCGAAGAGAAAACGATTGGCGAAGAGAAAAGTAGATCCCTTGCAGTTAGAATCAGGTGAATTTATAATGGGGAACAAAGAAATGGCAGACCAATTGAACAAATACTTTGGTTCTGTCTTCACTAAGGAAATACTAGGGGACCGAGGGTCTAGCGAGAAGGAGGAACTAAAGGAAATCCTTATTTGTCAGCAAATTGTGTTAGCAAAATTGATGGGATTGAAGGCTGATTAAATCCCCAGGGCCTGATAGTCTGCATCCCAGAATACTTAAGGAAGTGGCCGTAGAAATAGTGGATGCGTTGGTGGTCATTTTCCAACATTCTATAGACTCTGGATCAGTTCCTATGGATTGGAGGGTAGCTAATGTAACCCCACTTTTATAAAAAAAAAAAGGAGGGAGAGCGAAAACAGGAAATTATAGACCGGTCAGCCTGACACAGGTGGTGGGGAAAATGTTGGAATCAATTATTAAAGATGTAATAGCAGCGCATTTGGAAAGCAGTGACAGGATCGGTCCAAGTCAGCATGGATTTATGAAGGGGAAATCATGCTTGGCAAATCTTCTAGAATTTTGAGGATGTAACTAGTAGAGTGGACAAGGGGGAGCCAGTGGATGTGGTGTATTTGGACTTTCAAAAGACTTTTGACAAGGTCCCACATGAGATTAGTGTGCAAAATGAAAACACATGGTATTGGGAGTAATGTATTGACATGGATAAAGAACTGGTTGGCAGACAGGAAGTAGAGTAGGAATACAAGTGTCCTTTTCAGAATGGCAGCCAGTGACTAGCGGGGTGCCGCCAGGGTTCAGTGCTGGGACCCCAGCTATTTACAATATACATCAATTATTTGGATGAAGGTATTGAGTGTAATATCTCCAAGTTTGCAGATGACATTAAGCTGGGTGGTGGTGTGAGCTGTGAGGAGGATGCTAAGAGGCTGCAGGGTGACTTGGACAGGTTAGGTGAATGGGCAAATGCATGGCAGATACAGTACAATGTGGATAAATGTGAGGTTATCCACTTTGATGGCAAAAACAGGAAGGCAGAATATTATCTGAATGGCGACAGATTAGGAAAAAGGGAGGTGCAACGAGATCTGGGTGTCATGGTACATCAGTCATTGAAAGTTGGCATGCAGGTACAACAGGCGGTGAAGGTGGCAAATGGCATGTTGGCCTTCATAGCGAGAGGATTTGAGTATAGGAGCAGGGGGAGGTGTTGCTACAGTTGTACAGGGCCTTGGTGAGGCCACACCTGGAGTATTGTGTACAGTTTTGGTCTCCTAACTTGAGGAATGACGTTCTTGCTATTGAGGGAGTGCAGCGAAGGTTCACCAGACTGATTCCCGGCATGGCAGGACTGACCTATCAAGAAAGACTGGATCAACTGGGCTTGTATTCACTGGAGTTCAGAAGAATGAGAGGGGACATCATAGAAACGGTTAAAATTCTGACGGGTTTAGACAGGTTAGATGCAGGAAGAATGTTCCCAATGTTGGGGAAGTCCAGAACCCGGGGTCACAGTCTGAGGATAAGGGGTAAGCCATTTAGGACCGAGATGAGGAGAAACTTCTTCACCCAGAGAGTGGTGAACCTGTGGAACTCTCTACCACAGAAAGTAGTTGAGGCCAATTCACTAAATATATTCAAAAGGGAGTTAGATGAAGTCCTTACTACTCGGGGGATCAAGGGTTATGGCGAGAAAGCAGGAATGGGGTACTGAAGTTTCATGTTCAGCCATGAACTCATTGAATGGTGGTGCAGGCTAGAAGGGCTGAATGGCCTGCTCCTGCACATATTTTCTATGTTTCTATGACTGGGCCTGTATTCACTGGAGTTTAGAAGAATGAGAGGGGATCTCATTAAAAACATATAAAATGCTGACTGGATTGGACAAGTTAGAGGCAGGAAGAATGTTCTCGATACTGGGGAAGTCCAGAACCAGTCTAAGGCAAAGGGGTAAACCATTTAGGACCGAGATGAGGAGAAACTTCTTCACTCAAAGTTGTTATCCTGTAGAATTCTCTACCGCAGAATGTTGTTGAGGCCAGTTCGTTAGATATATTCAAGAGGGAGTTAGATATAGCCCTTATGGCTAAAGGGATTAAGGGGTATGGAGAGAAAGCAGGAAAGGGGTACTGAGGTGAATGATCAACCATGATCTTATTGAATGGTGTTGCAGGCTCGAAGGGCCGAATGGCCTACTCTTGCACCTATTTTCTATGTTTCTACAGCAAATGGAATATAATGTGGAGAAGTGTGAAGTTATCCATTTTGGAAGGAAAAATAGAAAAGCAATGGTGAGAGATTGGGAAATGTTGGTGTTCAGAGGGACCTGGGTATCCTTGTGCACAAATCACAAAGTTAATTTGCAGATACAGTAAGCAATTAAGAAAGCAAATGATATGTTAGTCTTTATTATAAGATGATTTGAGTACAAGAGTAAAGATGTCTCACTGCAATTATATAGGGCCCTAGTGAGACCGCACCTGGAATTTTGTGTACAGTTTTGGTGGTCTCACCTAAGGAAGGATAGATATATTTGCAATAGAGGGAGTACAACAAAGGTTCACCAGACTGATTCCTGGTCTTGGAGGGATTGTCCAATGTGGAGCGATTGTGTGGACTCGGCCTATATTCTCGAGTTTGGAAGAATGAGAGGTGATCTCATTGAAACAAATTCTTACAGGGTTTGACAGAGTAGATGCAGGGAGGATGTTTCCCCTGGCTGGGATGTCTAGAACCAGGAGTCACAGTCTCAGAATAAGGGATCAACCATTTAGGATTGAGATGAGGAGATATTTCTTCACTGAGGGTGGTGAATTTTTAGAATTCTCTATCCCAGAGGGCTGTGGAGGCTCAGTCATTGAACGTATTCAAGACAGAGATTGACAGGTTTTTGTATATTAAGGGAATCATGGGATATGGGGATGGTGCAGGCAAGTGGAGTTGAGGTAGATCAGCTACGATCTCCTTGAATGACGGAGCAGGCTCCAGGGGCCAAATGGCCTGCTCTTGCTCCTATTATGTTCTGGTGTTTTTATTTGAATTTTTCTGTTTCTCCAATTTCAGCCAAAGTGTAGCAGGTTTTGTATTGAATCAGGGAAACTAAAACTACAGGGACATAGTCTCAGAATAAGGGGCCGCCCATTTAAAACTGAGATGAGGAAGAATTTCTTCTGGTTGTAAATCTATAGCATTCTCTGCCCCAGAGTGCTGTGGAAGCTGGGTCATTGAATATATTTAATGTGGCGATAGACAGATTTTTGAGCGATAAGGGAATAAAGGGTTATGGGGAGCAGGCAGGGAAGTGGAGCTGAGTCCAGGATCGGAGCAGGCATGATATTGAATGGCAGAACAGGCTCGAGGGGCCAAATGGCCTCCTACTCCTATTTCTTATGTTCTTATGTAGCAAGTATTTCAAGATTTTATTTAAAAGTTGTAACCTACTGCAATTCTTTAAAACGGAACAGGTGAGCTGTTGTCACCAGTAGCTGTAGAGACCATGGAAGAAGGAGCAGTTGGTGAAGATGCAGGAGCATCATTAGTTGACCCAGATGATTCTCTGCCACAGCCATCTGTAATTCC
Organism: Pristiophorus japonicus; assembly: GCF_044704955.1. Lineage (NCBI taxonomy): Eukaryota > Metazoa > Chordata > Chondrichthyes > Pristiophoridae > Pristiophorus > Pristiophorus japonicus. The sequence goes on along the minus strand of NC_091985.1, from coordinate 34,937,322 downwards.
ACTCGTGGAATCTATAGATGAGCCTCTGACTCCGGATATTACAGGTAAGTGACTTGTAAAGAGAAAAGTAAATAGGTTGTCCTTTTTATTAATTTTAAAGAATATGTTGTAATGTCATTTTATATTTTATAAATTTAAAAGAAAAAGCACAGCCTTAAAATTGCCTGGTAGTGTATGTGGTCCAGTTCCATACATTAGTTAACATACTTGGCAATGTTAAAGCTGTTTTCATCATCCAAAGGTGCTCCATCTGCATCATCTTTGGAAAAAGATAAAGACAAAGACTTTGACATGCTACAAGACCTCATGGATGTTGATATTGGTCCCCTAGATGTTGACTTTGATGAAGATCCCCTTGCTGCCAAAGTGTTCAAGGTATAGTACGAACAATTAAATTTTATCTTTGCATGCAAAACTAATTTTTGTTCTGGCTAATGTTGGCGAAATTGACTCATTGTGTTGCCTTGGGCAGTTTGAGGCTTTTCTTTTGTAACCCTATCCCCCCCCCTCCTTGTACCTCCCATTTTTCTTGTAAATTGTCAAAAACAAGCGCAAGAAGACTTGAAACACAATAATGTGTCATATTGTACTTTTAAACACAAGGAAGACTGAAACATATTGCTAATACGGAATGTTTATATAAAAAAAAATTTAATTGTTAGAAAATCTAAAATTTGCCAATGCGGAGCTTTATGGCCCTTCAGAGTACTTATCCTTGTAAGAGCATTCATTCTCTGTTTTACCTGCCTTGTGCTTCAGGTTTTTTTTGGAATTGGAGTATATGTATGTTTCATAAATTTGGATTACAGTTGTATTTGGGAGCTCAAGACAACATAATTTAAGGAACTGTAAAGATTAAAGACAACTTGGGTAATTTCAATTGGACCATTTGAATAACAGTTATGGGTTTGCTTTATTACAGCCTTCATCTATTGGATACATTTAGTTTGAATTCTTCAAATTTAAACATTCTGTGGAGTCATGGATTATGCTGTTGTTTTGAGTAAAATGTTGGAAGTAGTAGAATGAGCATTATACAGATTATTGTTGCTATTAAACATTTTATTTTTTTATTCACACAAGCCTATTAGCAGTACTTGGTATGACTATTGGGGTACCGACTATGGCACTTACAGTTACAATCCTTATATTGGTGGTGTTGGAATTCAGATGCCAAAACCACCGCCCACCAGCGAGAAGAATGGATCTCAAAGTGTTTCTGTTTCCGTGTCTCAAGGTTTGTATGTTTCACGGGTGTTTCTTTTAACATTTTGATGCTGCAAGCTAGCAGAAAAAGCAAGTAACTTTCCTTGGTTCTGTTTGTGGTGCAGCGCTGGATGCCCGTCTGGAGGTTGGTTTGGAGCAGCAAGCTGAGCTTATGTTGAAGATGATGGCTACACTGGAAGCTGATTCTATTCTTCAGGCTCTCACTAATACATCACCTACAGGTAGATGGATGGAGAGATGCTCAAATCTCTAGAGCAAAGTACTAAATTATGGGAACACAAGAGAAAAGGAGTAGGCTATTCAACTCCTCGAGCCCGATTCGCCATTCTATTAGATCATGACTGATCTGTACCTCAACCAATGTTCCCTGTAATTTTTTTTTGGTGCCGCGCAGCCACTTCAAACTACCGCACATGCGCGGTTTTTGCATTGAAAAGACGAGCTGGCTGCATGGGACCCCTGGAGCGCTGCGTGGCCGCAGAGTTTAAAGGGTACATTGCCTCAACCCCATTTACCCGCCTTGATTCCATATCCCTTCATACCCTCACCAAACACACATCTATCAATCTCAGTTTACACATTTTCAAGTGACATAGCTTCAACAGCTTTTTGGGAGAGAGTTTGAGATTTCCACTACCCTTTGTGTGAAGAAGTACTTCCTGACATCAATTGAAACTACTGAAAGCTTCCATACTCATTCTTTGTTTTTTTACGATATCTAATTCTGGTTATCGTCTGTTACTGTTGGAGACTTTCAAACCTCAGTCCAATGTATGAACAGTGTTATATCTCTTTGTTACAGGTGGCAAACTGATGCACAGAGTGGAATAGCTTTGTGGTGTGTTCTAAATATTGCTGTTGTCCTGGTACCTATCTTCATGCTGCAGCTATCAATCGGACTCTGAAGTGTGATGTGCATTTGGCAGACTGTAATAATGCTGTCCATTGCTGCAGGTTGCATTGAGTTCAACCACCAAATGTGCATGCTTGGATGCATGCACAGAGCTTTCTTCCCGAGTATCTAGCTTTTAATGTGGGAGCAAGGTTGCAGCGTGTTTGCTTTCTCTAGCATTAAAAAGTTGCATGAAAATTTTTGAAAGTTTCCAGGAGATGCCTTACACTTGATTAGAAGTTGCTATGTCTCGTAATGCTTGGGTCTAGTGCACTTGGAGTCTGGTCAGAACCTGATTCGAGTTATCGTGGCACTTTTTCTTTGCAGTACACTGGAAACTGCTTTGCATCAATAGAAAAGTGCCAATTTAACTGCATTCTTAAGATACCTGAGTGTTTGTGATATTTGCAGCGGTATAAAGGATTCTTCAGAGTCAGCTGTTGCATAAGTTGCTAAGACAATTAACGTGACGTCATGAAACTGTCTTAAAGCAACATCAATTGTTTTAGAAATTGCTGTTTGGGTAATTTGTTAAGCAGCTTGTTGTTAAAAGACTATTTTGGGATGTGTTGCTGCACAGTGGTTTGGGATGCACATCAACACAAAAGTGGCAATATAACTCGGGAGTCTGCTGTGTGTGCTAAAGGCTGGAAATGTGACATTCCGTCCAGGAGGTTGTCTCTCACTTGTTCTCTGAATGCAGCAGAACCCCATACTTAATTTGCTACTCGACTATTAACATTCATTATTAGTGGAGGAAATGCACTTTGGCGTCAAATCAAGTATAATTACTGCCGATCTGCAGTGTGACCCAGTTGCCCAAACATTATGTAGTGCAGTGGTAGATGCCGATTTTCTATTGTATTTCACTTCAACTGGAGAGAAGTGGGGATTGTCTTTGAGTTTTAGGGTGCTCGCAACATCTTAATGGAAAAACAGTCCACTAAGTGGATAACTTTTGTTCACTTCATTCTTGTTTAATTTACTCACTCTAGTATCTCAGCCTCCTCCTGGAACTGATGACTCTTTGCTGAGAGGATTGCATTCATCTAGTCAGCTGATTGTGCCACCGCCATCAATCCCTATGCTGAGCGCATGCTTCAACAAACTGTTCTCAATGCTCCAGGTTCATCATGTTCAGGTATAGAATCCAAATTATTTAACTTGGTTCTTGGCCTGTGATTCTTCATTTCCTTTTTTTAAATGCAGTTTTTCATTTTCTTTCAGTTGGAATCATTACTGCAGTTGTGGCTTACATTGAGCATGAATGCTTGTTCTGTTGGAAATGAAGATGCTGGAGCTGATGTTTTTTTATTTAATGCAAGCAGGGTACCAACAATCCCCTTAAACCAAGGTGAGCCACTTTTTTTAATCAAAAGTTGAAGCTGGTTCCTTCATTTTCTCAAACCTATTTTAAGATTGCTGAATTGTATTTGCTAATATCCTGATGTGATCTACTTGAAGATAAATTAAGTAGTTTAAAAAGTGATTCCTTTCCTGCTGGCAATGCAAACTTGTGCATATTGTAAATTTTGAATGACTTTCTAAAAATGTGTCTCCATTTAAATGGCAGCTTCAATATCCAGCCTCTTAACGGTGTTGGCATGGTACCCAAACACCTCGCTGCGGACCTGGTGCCTTGTGTTGCACAGTCTGACTCTTATGACAAACATGCAGCTGAATGGTAAGTGCTCCCTTTGAGTTTTGCATTTTTCCTTGTTCCTCTTTTGAAGTAATACCAAATAGTGAGTAAATAACCCATGGATCAAGCAGAGCAATGTTGTTTACTACCTTTTAAGACCCTGTCTAAACCGAATAATGGACAATCTCAGCTATCCATTCTGTTGCCTCCTGTACATCTATCCAACCTACAGATGCTGCTGCAATCTGAGTTCCATTCTCCTCTGGCTGTAACAATAAACTTTGTACAAGACTTAGTTAGGCTGCAGTCATAGAATATAAAAAGCAATGGAAAAGGTGCAGTGCAGATTCATTAGTGTTAGTGTTGTGCAGAAAGAGTTGAGAAGTTAGTGTGGAGTTGGGTTGGGGTGACCTGATGGAGGCCTTCAAGATCATGAAGGGTTATGATATGTCAAATAGTGGTGGATTATTTCCACTTGTTAGCACGATGGTAAGCAGAAGGCACAAATTTAACATCATTACAAAAAGGATTAAAGAGGTTAGAGAAAGTAGCGAGAGGTTGAAGCAGAGTCTGTAAATACTTTTGAAAGGGAATTTGATAGTTGAAAAAGAGTAATATTAAAGGATATGGGGATGGTGCAAACTTGCTAGTCTGGCCTATCAAAACATGATGGTCTGTTGTATAAAGATTTTTAACATCTACACTCCCCAAACAAATCAAGTTTAAGTTTGTGTAATTGTGACCATTTACAGATTAACTTTGACTATTCAGGCTTCAACCAATCCTTTTGATCATCGAATCTCTTGCTTTATTTTCATTGCAGTGTTCCAAATGGAAAATAAAATTATGAATAAGAAGTGACTGGAATCCTACAAATTCTGGCTGTATATTTTTAGATAAACAAATGTTCCGAAGTTGTACCTTTTTAATTTGATCTACATTTAAAATTTAGATTTTTAGAACAACTGCTAGCTAATGTGGTATCAGAGATGTGGCCTCGGCTGCTATATGATTGCTAAACAGAAAATTGAGAAGGTGCTTGAATGGGCTGGGGCAAATGGAGCAGACTGAAGGAGAAAGCTAAGGCAGAGAATGGAGGGTTTCTGATGAGTAGATCAACGCAAAAGGCAACCTTCCAGTCTTCTGACCCAGGTCTTCCCCTTGGTTTCCAATTCTGTAGAAGTAAAGGAAAGCGTAGAGATTGCAACCAGTAAGGAATAAATGCAAGTGGCAGGACGATTGACCAGTAAGAAAGAAGGGGCAAGATGCAGAAACTAAGAGCATGGCAGTAGGAATTGTGGCAGAAGTTGAAATCTTGACCAGTGAAAGAGGTGTTGTGTTTAACTGTACAGGTGAGGTACAGTGTACTGATTGGGGGACAAAAAAATTACTGAAACTATCTTAATGTTCTCCTGGGTGTGATAGGAAGTTTAATTTGATATTTTCCAATAGGAACTTGAAGTTTTATCTTTCCAGAGTTTTTGTAGTTGGTTTTAACCCATTGTTCACTTTGACAAATTAGATTAGACTTCAATTTATGAACCTCAAATTTAAACCAAGGGGAAACTGTTATCTAAAATAAATGTCTTTACATTCTTGCTGTATTTCCATTTTAACTTCACAAAGAGTTCAATTAAATATAATTGCAGTTCCTTAATTATTGCATTTATAGTGCAGAAATTGCTTACCTCACTTTTATAAAGAAGACATCAACAACTACTTTATCGTAGACTGTATTTCTGTTGTAGTTGCTCCAAGCAATAGTATGGTATTGCAAGAAAACACAGCGCAGGTGATGGTGTCTGATCCGAACATGATTCATGTATTAGTGAGGTTCTTCTCGGGTATCAGCCCTCACGGCACTTGTCAACACAGCCCACAGGTACTTAACTTATCACAGTTTGTGAAATGTGTTTGTTTTTATTAAAAAAAAAACTACAATTAAGTGCATTTTGTCCTAAATTTCTGATCTGTTTGGTGATTCAAGTGGCAATGTGACACATGCTCTATCGTTTATTCTCGTTGAATTTTTGTCTACTCTTTTGTCTAATTTTCTTTAAAATTTCTGATAACATGGATTCTTTCTGATGTTACGGTCTTTTCCTGGTGAGACTAAGTTCTTTCTCTCTCCCTCAACCCTTGGATTTTTAGCTCAGCCAAATGATCTTCTGTTCTGTTCAATGCTTTTCTGAAGTTTGCTGATTTGGGGCATACAAGAATAGTTTGGGGATGACCGTCTACTCTTTCCTCCCTCCAGTAGGGAGGAGGTTCTTGGCCTCGACTTGGTGTCTTCTCAGAACAGCACAGTTATTGTGGGTTGTTTTTATTTAAAAAAATTTATAATTGAAAGTGTAGGCAAGAGTTTATGTTCCGAATCTCTACACCACAATCCTGGTTTGTTTCGTTATGTCTGTGGGCTGATATTGATTGTATGAATGAGGAACCTTTGTTCTTTTGATGGTGATCGCGCCTGATTGAGAACTTTGGAAAGGCAGTGGACACTGCTGTGTACAGCGGAAGCATAATGAGCTACAATACTGGATTGTGCAATCCAACAATGAATTGTTTGAATCTGTCCACGTAAGATCACCAAGGTTAGGACAAGCCCCTCATACTCTGTATGATGCACTCTAGAATTAAGAAGTAAAATTGTCATAATATTGTAATGAATGGAAATATTGCCACCTGATATTTCAACTCACTGGAAGTAGTCTGTGAAAAAGATCGAAAGAAGGACTATGACTATTTTTGTGCAGGCTTCAGCTTTGAGATGCTGACTGACCAGTTTTATCCCTGCTTATTTTCAGTGAAGATGAGTGGTGATTTATTTAAGAAGGCATTATTGAACTCTTCTGGATTATCAATGCTCTTCACTTAGTTATGCCTAACACTTGTCCATGGTTGGTAATGTAATTTTAGGACCATTTAAACCTCGGTACTGGTTAAGTATCCCAGTGGAAGTAAGTAAGGAAGTCAGTTTCTCATGGGTCATTCTTGTGCTAATCAGATGTAATCTCAGGTTACAATAGAAGATGTAAATACTGCTGGGCTTTCAGTACAGCACTAGGAACTGATGGTGTCACCAGAGCTGCACTGTTGTAGCTGGCACTATTGAAAACAACTGATTCAGCTGGCAAGGTTAGAGAGAAGACTATGTAAATTTGAGGTCATCCAAAACTCTGCAGCCTGTGTCCTAACTCGCACCAAGTCCTGTTCACCTATCACTCCTGTGCTTGCTGACCTACATTGGCACCTGGTTAAGCCATGCCTTGACTTTAAAATTCTCATCCTTGTTTTCAAAACCCTGCATGGCCTCGCCCCTCCCTATCTCTGTAATCTCCTCCAGCCCCACAACCCTCCGAGATATCTGCTTCTCTAATTTTGGCCTCTTGAGCATCCCCAATTTTAATTGCTTCATCATTGGTAGCCATGCCTTCAGTTACCAAGGCCCTAAGCTCTGGAATTCCCTCCCTTCACCTCTCTGCATCATTATCTCTCTTTCCTCCTTTAAGACGTTCTTTAAAACCTGTCTCTTTTGACCAAGCTTTTGGTCATCTGCCCTAATTTCTCCTTATGTGACTCATTGTCAAATTTTGTTTTATAACACTCCTGTGAAGCGTGTTGGACATTTTACTGCGTTAAAGGTGCTATATAAATACAAGTTGTTGATTTTCTTGGGTCTGAGCCAAGATGTGCACTGGATTGCCTAGGTGGGTACAGAAGATACCAGACTCTCTCTGATGGGTCAGAGTGCACACCTGCAATGGAACCTGCCCAATATTCTTTTCATTTAAATTAATGAAAGGCATAGTAGGTGTCTCCCTTTGCAGATGTACGCTTCAACTCGTTCAGTTTTTCAATATTTACCATGATCGAATGCACCTAGGTGCAGACCTAGGACAATCTCCTATGGTTTTTAAGTTATCACAGTCGCAGAAAGCAAATAAGTACTTTTCATTGCCCTGGTTTTCATGGGTTTGTTCATCTAGAATGTTCACTTAGAATCACACAATCGTTACAACACAGAAGGAGACCACTTGCAGTGCCTTTTATGGTGTGCAATGACCACCCCATGTTAAAAGTATTCACGCATAGGCATCTTCCACCCTTCAGTATGTAGTTCGGGACCTAGAATGTCAGGTCCCTCATTGAAACACCTGTGAACTCATCCCTTTTTGGTGTGGAAGCAGGTCATCCTCGATATGAGGGACGGCCTAATACTATACTTACGGCAAAGATTGATATTTCTTACTTTTATTTGGTCTATACACGAAAATTAAGTCCCACGTTTAAAAATTTTTTTAAAATTGAATCGATTTTGTGCATGGAACCGTTTCCCTCCGCATCAGCCCAGCACAACTGGTGTGAACGGCAACTATTCTGACATTGAAGACTGAGCTTTGCAACCTCCCTCAGTAATCACATCATGTGTGTAAAATAAACTTGCAGTGGCTGCTTGGCTTCAGTGTAGATCTGACCTCTGAGTTAAGTGTTGCAATGATTTCAGACACACAACGTGAAGAATTTGGTCATATTTTGAGTGGACACCCAAAATTAGTTTGACTTACAAATGCTAACATAGAAGTTATTCACTTTCAAATAATGAAAAACAGCCAGGGAGATCATCCAGAGCTTAGTCTTTGAGAATGTTGTCAAATCTGAGGGGTGATTTTCAGAAGAGCTCCTTCTGGTAGATGTTGTTTACTACAAGGAGGAATCTATTGAAGAGAGAGCAGGATAAAACATAAGTGAAGGATGGAGTCTTTATTCTCTCCCATTTTCTCTGATATTTTTCCAATTCTTTCCCCTCCCCATCTTCTGAAACCATTGACTCCTTGTTGGGTAATAATAACAAGTACCTCAACTAAATGCCATTCTTCATACGTGAGCAAAGGCGGTGAATGTCATCTGGTTATTTGGCTGTGGAAGACTTCACAACCAAGCTTGATCCTAATGTGCACGCAAGCTCACTTTCCATCAGAGATTGCTGGATGCAATCTGGGGAAGGAACTGTGGCTGCATTTCTCCTCCCCACCCCACCCTTACTGTTTGCCATTAGTGATACTCCTATTGTCAGTGAGGTCCATCCCTAGTTGCCCCAAGAAGGTGGCGAACTACCTTGAGTTGTTAGTCCTTTTACTGATGGTGTTCCCATTATATTTTGTGAGGTGGGATAACAAGGATTTTGACCGTGACTATGTATGACCAACTCAGGATGGTGTGTGATTGGAGGAGTCTTTGGAGGTGATGGTGTTCCCATGACTTGAGTTGCAAAATAAGTACATAAAAGCATACAGCGAATTGTCGCTATTGAACACGGTGCATTCATACTGTGACCTTCATCTATGGTGCAAATTTAATTTGATGATACCTCGGTTACAGGGTGATTTTTGCAGATGCACTTTTGGGATTTAATGAAATTACCTTTCAAGTTTCAAATTACAAAGTACATTTACAGAAAGGTTCAGCCTTTTTTTTGCCTTTCAGGTTGGACCAACAGCTACTCAAGCTATGCAAGAGTTTCTCACTCGACTCCAGGTGCACCTCTCCTCAACCAATCCTCAAATGTTCAGTGAATTCCTATTAAAGCTTATACATATACTTTCAACTGAAAGGTAACAGAAACTTCCTTCTAACAATGTGTGGTGAGACGGATTTAACACTCAATGTTACTGCTAACTTTTTCCATAGTGGTTGAAATTAGAGAATGAACTTGCATTTATATAGCACCTTTCACGACCATTGGATGCCCCAAAACGTTATACAGCCTATTAAGTACTTTATTTTTTAAAAAAAGTTGAAAATGCAACAGCCAATTTGCGCACAGCTAGGACCCAAAAACAACAGTGATAAATGACCAGATAATCTGTTGTGATGTTGGTTGAGGAATAAATACTGGCCAGGATATAGGGGAAAACTCCCCGACTGTAGGTCCCCTGCAGTCAGAATCAGGGGAAGTCATAACGGGGAACAAAGAAATGGCGGACCAATTGAACAAGTACTTTGGTTCGGTATTCACTGAGGAGGACACAAACAACCTTCCGGATATAAAAGGGGTCGGAGGGTCTAGTAAGGAGGAGGAACTGAGGGAAATCCTTATTAGTCGGGAAATTGTGTTGGGGAAATTGATGGGATTGAAGGCTGATAAATCCCCAGGGCCTGATTGACTGCTTCCCAGAGTACTTAAGGAGGTGGCCTTGGAAATAGTGGATGCATTGACAGTCATTTTCCAACATTCCATTGACTCTGGATCAGTTCCTATGGAGTGGAGGGTAGCCAATGTAACCCCACTTTTTTTTAAAAAAAGGAGGGAGAGAGAAAACAGGGAATTATAGACCGGTCAGCCTGACATCGGTAGTGGGTAAAATGATGGAATCAATTATTAAGGATGTCATAGCAGTGCATTTGGAAAGAGGTAATATGATAGGTCCAAGTCAGCATGGATTTGTGAAAGGGAAATCATGCTTGACAAATCTTCTGGAATTTTTTGAGGATGTTTCCAGTAGAGTGGACAAGGGAGAACCAGTTGATGTGGTATATTTGGACTTTCAGAAGGCTTTCGACAAGGTCCCACGCAAGAGATTAATGTGCAAAGTTAAAGCACATGGGATTGGGGGTAGTGTGCTGACGTGGATTGAGAACTGGTTGTCAGACAGGAAGCAAAGAGTAGGAGTAAATGGGGACTTTTCAGAATGGCAGGCAGTGACTAGTGGGGTACCGCAAAGTTCTGTGCTGGGGCCCCAGCTGTTTGCACTGTACATTAATGATTTAGACGGGATTAAATGTAGTATCTCCAAATTTGCGGATGACACTAAGTTGGGTGGCAGTTTGAGCTGCGAGGAGGATGCTATGAGGCTGCAGAGCGACTTGGATAGGTTAGGTGAGTGGGCAAATGCATGGCAGATGAAGTATAATGTGGATAAATGTGAGGTTATCCACTTTGGTGGTAAAAACAGAGAGACAGACTATTATCTGAATGGTGACAGATTAGGAAAAGGGGAGGTGCAAAGAGACCTGGGTGTCATGGTACATCAGTCATTGAAGGTTGGCATGCAGGTACAGCAGGCGGTTAAGAAAGCAAATGGCATGTTGGCCTTCATAGCGAGGGGATTTGAGTACAGGGGCAGGGAGGTGTTGCTACAATTGTACAGGGCCTTGGTGAGGCCACACCTGGAGTATTGTGTACAGTTTTGGTCTCCTAACCTGAGGAAGGACATTCTTGCTATTGAGGGAGTGCAGCGAAGGTTCACCAGACTGATTCCCGGGATGGCGGGACTGACCTATCAAGAAAGACTGGATCAACTGGGCTTGTATTCACTGGAGTTCAGAAGAATGAGAGGGGATCTCATAGAAACGTTTAAAATTCTGACGGGGTTAGACAGGTTAGATGCAGGAAGAATGTTCCCAATGTTGGGGAAGTCCAGAACCAGGGGACACGGTCTAAGGATAAGGGGGAAGCCATTTAGGACCGAGATGAGGAGGAATTTCTTCACCCAGAGTGGTGAACCTGTGGAATTCTCGACCACAGAAAGTTGTTGAGGCTAATTCACTAAATATATTCAAAAAGGAGTTAGATGAAGTCCTTACTACTAGGGGAATCAAGGGGTATGGTGAGAAAGCAGGAATGGGGTACTGAAGTTGCATGTTCAGCCATGAACTCATTGAATGGCGGTGCAGGCTAGAAGGGCTGAATGGCCTACTCCTGCACCTATTTTCTATGTTTCAAATAGTGTCATGGGATTTTTTTACATCCACCTGAGGGCAGGCGAGACCCCCTTGGTTTAACGTCTCATCTGAAAGACAGCACCTCCAATAGTGCAACACTCCCTCAGTACTGCACAGGGATGTACAAGAAGCCAGAATTGGAGGAATCTAGAGATCTCGGAAGCTTGTAGGGCTGGAGGAGGTAATGGAGACAAGTCTGGGCAACCAGTTAATGTTGGTTGTGGGGATAAACATTGGCTAGAATATCCTGTCCTTTGGGTTGTAAATCTATCATTCTCTGCCCCAGAGAGCTATGGAGGCTGGGTCATTGAATATATTTAAGGCAGAGATGGGCAGATTTTTGAACGATAAGGGAATAAAGAGTTATGGGGACGGGGCAGGGAAGTGGAGCCGAGTCCATGATATTGAATGGTGGAGCAGGCTCGAGGGGCCAGGTGGTCTACTCCTGCTCATATTTTTTATGTTCTTATGTCCACCTGAATCGGCAGATGGGACTTCAGTTTCATGACTGATCTGTAAGATGACACCTCCAACAATGCAGCACTTAAGTGTCAACCTCGATTATGTGTTCAAGTCTCTGGGGCGGCTTGAACTCTCAACCTTCTTAGTTGGAGGAGAGAGTGCTACTACCTAGCCAAGCTGTCAAAGTAGATGCTCCTGTCTGCAGCACTATACAGTGCGCAGTAGTTAAGATCCAAAATATCAGAAAAGTAATTTCAGACTGGGAATGCTGCAAGTGCCATGTTGGTTTAGAAAGACTTGACGTCGTTTACGAGAAAGCATATTGCTCCTATATATATGTTTTCACCTTGTTTAAAAATGCATTAACAAATGATCATGAATTGTAAAATATATATATTTTTTAACTTTACATGTTCTCCAGAGGCCCGTTCCAAACCGGGCAAGGACCGCTGGATGCGCAAGTAAAACTGCTGGAGTTTGCACTGGAGCAAAACTTCGAGTCTGTTTCTGTCAGCGCAATCTCTGCGGTCATTGAATCGGTGACTTTCCTGGTGCATCATTATATTACCTGCTCGGACAAGGTTATATCTCGAAGTGGGTCCGATAGTTCGGTTGGTGCCCGTGCCTGTTTTGGTGGACTGTTTGCAAATATCATCCGTCCAGGTGATGCGAAAGCAGTATGTGGGGAGACGACAAGGGATCAACTTATGTTTGATCTGCTAAAGCTGGTTAACATTTTGGTGCAGTTGCCCCTTTCGAGTAACCGAGAATACAGTGCCAGGATGCCAGTTGCTAGCAGTGCCTCGGATAGCGTGTCTGATGAGGAAAAGGTCTCCGGCAGTAAAGAAGGGAACCCAAGCACCTCCTTCACACAAGGAGCAACAACTTGTATTGCTGATTTGGTACTGGGAAATCAGCAAATCATGAGTCAGATTCTTTCAGCTTTGGGCCAGTGCAATAGCAATGCTATGGCAATGATAATAGGTAGGTATTTCCATTTTTTCTTTTTAAATTGAACTTTGATGTTGAGGTGGAGCCTATATTCATTAAAAGTGATCAGCAGTATGACCTTGCAGCTTTTGTTGCTGAGGAGTTCATTACTGGGAATTTAAATAAATGATTGAGGAACAAAATAAATTGCAAGGGGATATTAATACAATGATGGCATGAGCAAAAAAAGTAGCAGATGGAATTCCGTGTCAGTAAATGTGAGCTGGTAAATTTTGTTAAATAAATAAATAAAACCAATGAAAACTTTGGGAGTTGGGTGATGTGCAAGAGCAGAGGGGGATTCTGGTACACAAGATATTAAAACAGCACCTCAAATGGATAAGGCCATTTTTTTAAAAAAAAAGCTAATTGGCTGTTAGGTTTTATAACAAGAGAACATAAAAATTAAATGCAATGGCGAATCTGCATAAAGCCTTAGTATTCTCGACTGGGATCTTCCTGTGTGCATTTCTAGGCTCCGCACTATAGGAAGGATGTTGAGGGTATAGCGCAAAGTCACTAGGATGTTGCTTGGAATGAGGAAATACAATTATGAAGAAATGATTTGAAAAATTGCCACTGTTTTCTCCAACAGAGTTATAAGTGACAAAAGCAAAATACTGCAGATTCTGGAAATCCAAAATAAGGGTTACTTGATAGTTTTTTTTAAAAAAACACAATGAACAGATGCTACAAGATAGGAACAGACTGTTTTCAGTGGCTGAATTATCTAGAGTAAGGGAACAAAAATATAATAGAGGTATGAGATTTAGGACAGAGAGCGAAGGAACTTTTTTTTTTACACAGGGCTGTGAAACTGCTAAATGCACAACGGGAGTTGGTGACTAAAAGCAGAGATCATGTGAATATTTGAGAATAGATTAAATAGATGGTTGCACGAAAGGGTCATAAAGGGGTATGGGACCAGGGAAAGCTCATCGGATTAAGATGACTGTTCTTGTAGAGGATAAACACCAATACGGACCGGCTGCATCGAACTACCTCTATCCGTGTGATAGTTGCTGTGCAAATCCGTGTGAAGTCTTGGGACTACTCATCACTCAAAGCTTCAAATGCTTAAATTCAGCCAACTATCAGCTACGCTGGAAATGGATGCAGAATTTTTAATTTTTTTTAAATAAAAATAACAAATGAGCAGATTCCAATTAAAATGGTCCATTTTGCACACTATAAGCCTATCAGTTAATACACATGCATTTATCTTTTAAATAAGTGTCTTGTACCCCAAGTAGAAATTGATGAGTAGCACAGAATCATAATCATAGTATTTATAAATAACTTTTAAAACTTATTTTAGTTTAGCGCAAATTCTACGCTCCTTAAAAAGGTGTGGCTTTTATTTCCGAATCAGGTGCAAGTGGATTACATCTTACTAAACACGAGAACTTCCACAGTGGTTTAGATGCGATTTCAGTTGGGGATGGTCTCTTCAGCATTCTGACGACACTAAGCAAAAAAGCCACTTCAGTACAGGTCATGCTGCAGCCAATTCTCACATATATGGCCTGTGGATATATGGGAAGACAGGTAATTGAATGAATTTTGTTTTTCTGAGGTGACATGTCGGCAGTCTTGATCAAAGATCATGCTGTTACATCATACTTTCTAAAATGCTTGGTGACAACGTTATATTAACAATGAATAGAGAGAGACCTGTGTCACTATCGTGTTTTCAGCCGCCATGTGAACAGCTCCGCAATGTTACCCAATGATTTACTCCAAATGATGCAAATAAACACTTCTATGTATAAACGTAGGGCAGCATTTGGTTCTACATTCTCCTTTTCTCTGTTTCTCTCTCTCTGTCTCTGTCCCTCTCTCTCTCTCTGTCCCTCTCTCTCTCTCTCTCTCTCTCTCTCTCTCTGTCCCTCTCTCTCTCTGTCTCTCTGTCCCTCTCTCTCTCTGTCTCTCTGTCCCTCTCTCTCTCTGTCTCTCTGTCCCTCTCTCTCTCTGTCCCTCTCTCTCTCTGTCTCTCTCTCTCTCTCTCTGTCCCTCTCTCTCTGTCCTCTCTCTCTGTCGCTGTCTCTCTCTCTGTCTCTCTCTCTCTCTCTCTCTCTCTCTCTGTCTCTGTCTCTGTCCCTCTCTGTCTCTGACTCTGCGCCTCTCTCTCTGTCTCTGCGCCTCTCTCTCTGTCTCTGCGCCTCTCTCTCTGTCTCTGCGCCTCTCTCTCTGTCTCTGCGCCTCTCTCTCTGTCTCTGCGCCTCTCTCTCTGTCTCTGCGCCTCTCTCTCTGTCTCTGCGCCCCTCTCTCTCTGTCTCTGCATCTGCGCCCCTCTCTCTCTCTCTGCATCTGCGCCCCTCTCTCTCGCTCTCTCTCTCTCTGCATCTGCCTCTCTCTCTCTCTCTCTCCATATCTGCCTCTCTCTCTCTCTCTCTATCTGCGCCTCTCTCTCTCTCTG